>NC_047066.1:11782253-11957213 GCF_902459465.1 Asterias rubens | reverse complement strand
CAATGCTTCTGGAATGGTCAAATTACATTAATTGGCAAGGTCAGAATAAATACTTCCAGGCTAACACAGCTTAAAGAAGAACTCCAAGGTAAAAATTCAATTTTGGGTTTGAACAATTTGTATGGGGAATTATTGGTTTATCCTCATTGTCGCTAAGCAATCAAAACGGCGTTGAATTTGACATTTTGACAAATTTGACAAAACTGGAAGGGTGTTGAATACAAATTTGAATTTGACCTTTGAGTTCCTATTTAAACTGTAAGGTTGTTCCATAAATCCAAACTATCACAACTATCACATCTCTTATGATTTTGATACGTATTTGCAAACATTTTGTGCAAGAACTTTCACTGCACCACCCGAGTTTCTGAAAACCAATTTTTCAAGATTCTTGCAGTAAACAACTGGAATCGTAGTTCAATTTTTAACAGATAGCTTAATATTTATGCACAATTTTTTACCCTTTTGGTAATGTTTGTATAAAAGTACAAGCTCCCATTGGGAACAATAATCAGCTCTCGAATATTTTTTTGTAAGGATAAAATGGACACAATAGCTTTTCAAGGCTTTTATCTGGCTTTTATTTGCAAACATTTTGTGCAAGAACTTCTTTAACTACAATGCTTATGGAATGGTCAACATTAATCAGATGCATCATGAGATGAACAGTAAGCCCTGAACTCTCGAATAGTGCTGCTCTTCACACCGCCTTTGAGTTCAAACACAACCAATTCAATGAACTCCCAAACGCCAGAACACTCCTCCTGGTAGCTCAAGTCGAAGACAAAATGTGTTTTGAAACACACATCCAGTGCTTTCACAAGGGATGACTGTTCAAATGCATTTGCTCAAAAATTACGAACACTTGCTGTGGAGCCAGTGCAGACCCACCTAATATCAGCATGGTTGCGATCTGGTGTCCCTGTTGATGTCTTTCAAATACTGGTCCAAACTTGTGTTTTCCTGCATAAAGGGGAATAATATTAAACACAATAGGTTAAATTTCAATGGGGGTGCAGTACAAATTGTATGACACGTGTATATTGTCTGTAATGAACTTAAAGTATTGTAATATTACAATTAAACCAATTTTGCTGTAAAATAATGATTTAATCTGATTGTCTTAAGGATGGGGTACACACAATGTCAGATTAAACCATTATTTTATATCAATAGTGGTTTAATTATCATATTACAACACTTATAGATCAATAGAGACAACGTTCCAGTACTGCAATGTATGTGCAATACAATTTGTACATGATGTACATGCACATAAATTTAAAAAAGTACAAATACAAATTGAAATAAAATAAAATAAATAAACAAATACATAGGGGCTTAAAAAATAAACAAATCAACAAAAGGTTCAATGATGGAGACTTGCAGTTCTGGAATAAGGTGATAGGATCCCAGGAGGAGAGATAATTTTGGTGCTATATATGCAATCCCACATAACAGTAGGCTACCTGAAAACTTGATTTTTCTTGATCTTTATCTGATTTTTCTTTTTGTTCTTTTTCTTTCGTCCTTTTTTTTGTGTGGGGGGGGGGGGGGGTGAGATTTCTTGAATAATTCCTTTAACAGGTTAAAATAAACAAAGGGTAGATGTGTTTGTGCGATTCCCCTCTCCCAGAATTTGCATTTTAAGTCAGTTGTATCATTTGTCAGTATCTTGTAAAGACAAAATGTTGAAAAGTTATTTGATTGTTCTTCTGAACAAATGAGAGATTAAAGTTAGCCCAATCATTGGCTTGATGCACCGTGGCTGTATGCAGTGGTGGTGCTTTAACACAGTGGCGATGTACATGTGTACAATGGTCTTCAACGATGCATGCTGTACGTGTACTATGTGCACAATACGGGGACCATTGATCAGACCTACGTATGTATTTGTGATATTCAAGTCACTGTTCAAAAGTGTTGTCAGTCAAAATATGACGTTCAACTGTCCCTTTATCTGTGCTAACTCGTGCTAACGAGTCGTGTATAGTCTATCACTACAGATAATAACATCAATACAGAAATATGTTATAGTACTTACCTTCAAACGTCTCAACTAAATGAGGGAAGTTCCACTCAAGAAGGTTTTTTTTTCATGAGATCCATTTCGTTACGTTGTGTGTGGTTACACTGTGGTACTGCAGAGCGCGACCCCAGCAGACAAGTCACACGCTGCGTATTTTGCACAATACTTGAGTAAAATATCGTGGTTTACTAAACACCATGTAAACTTTTACAACCAGTTCAGTAAAATTTGCATAATATGTGTTTAAAGTTGCTAAGTTATGTAAACTATTAGTTTTACTAACTATTTGAGTAGTTTTTTATTTACACAAACATTTTGTTTAAATTTTTCATTAATTTTTACTTATGTTAAGTATTTTTTCACTTAACACATTTAACATAACTTTTTTTTACCATTCTTTTTCTGAGTGTAGTTACCGGGCAATCTCGGTAGTCTATGATAGTTGGTAAGACACTGCTCTAGAATTGTAAGGGTCGTGACATGCCTGTGAAATGTTTTCACAGGACTCTGGAAAGTACTGAGTAGACAGTGCTAACAAACATCGGTTAATAGATACCCCCCCCCCCCCCTAAAAAAAAAAAAAAAAATCCTATTGCATTTAAAAGATTGACTAGTTGAAAAAATGAATTGACCAGTAAAATGCAAAGACAACTGATCCTACTGGCCAGTCAACAAAACAACAAGGGCAAACGTTGATTTAAATCAACCTTGATTACAGCCACATTCACAACCAGTCATTCATTACAAAATGGCTGCTTATGCCGATTACCAACACCGTGGCTTGAAATGGTGTTTTGCCGAACACAACATATATCTCAATGTCAGACTGCCTAATGGAATACGTTGTCATGGTAACGAAATTATCGTAAATTTTGATCACCAAAGGGCTCATTACAGATTAATTGCTAAGTCGACATATTCGTGATGATGATGAAAAGAAGATTACAATGAAGCTAATTGGCTCCATCGTCATCAACATTTAGCCTACACAAGTTGCCTGTGAAGCCTTTATTCTTGTCATCCTTATAACAAATATTTGCCATAAAATTACAGGTAGCCGTTAAAGGGTATATACTTTTTTATGACAAAAAACACAATGTCCACAGCTTTACATTAAACTTACACAGTTTGAAGATAATGATAGTAGACAGCTTACCTTGAAATTTTACTTACTGAGGTGCTGTAGTTTTTGAGAAATGAGTAAAATTTCAAGGGAAGCTTTCCACTATCATTATCTCCAAACCATGTAAGTTTAATGTAAATCTGTGGACATTTTGAAAAAGTACCCGAATCCTTTAACGAGAGACACTTGTTGTTCCCTACGAAAAAATCACTGGAACAATCTGTTATCCAAAGACAACATAAATGAAAATGACAAGGAATAACAAGCCTTGGGTACCAGCTTCTAAAATTTGAACCACGATTCTAGTAATTTACTGCAAGAGTCTCCAAAATTAAACATCACTTCAGCAAATTCGAGAATTAGGGATGGGGTCGAAAATAAAACCACGAAGGAAAACTTTGCGATTATCTGTAAAATGCAACAGCTTCGTGCTTTATAAGAGGAGGGAGGGGGGGGGGTGCAGCCGAAGCTTATTAACCCTAACCAAATGAAGCCCTGGTAACGTGTCCACCATACCTCAAAATGGCTCTGTGAAAAATCATGATGATGGACACCAAATGAGTGCCAGGATTTAGTTAGGGTGTGCATATAAGCAGATACCCAAACAAAATAGAACCCTGTATACATGTACATAGTATAATGTGTTCACCCTTGGAGGAAGAAAATAGTTGAACAATTATTGAAATCTTAAGACTCAGTCAGCCCTTGTGGTATTTGGTGGTAGGTTTCTGAAGAAGTGGGGCATGATTTTTATCTTTCTGTGCACTCTGTATAATTCTCTCAATTGGGAGTTATCTTAGAATAATATGGACAGTGTGCAGACATAATCGATAGAAACGTTTGCCAGTGGGTCAAGACGGAAGTTCGTTGACCATTTTGCTTATTGATTAACCATTTTGCTCTTGACCATTAAGCTTTTTGAAATATCAAACTGATGGTGTCTTTAATATCATTTATAATTCCAGATATTTGGAGAGAAAGAGTAAGCAGTATGGAGTTTTAAAACTGATGATTGGTAATCGAAACAAGAGAGACAGAACACAACATGGCAGGTCTTCTCGGTCGAAAAAAGAAGAAGAAAGCTCAGCTGGAGCTGAACGGCGAGCTACCGTTCTTCGATGTGCACTACCTGGGTCGAACCCTCACCAAGACAAAGATGGGTCGAGAGTGCACCAGGCATGCCGTAAGCGATCTCGTCAAGAAGGCCCAGGGCCGGGAGCTTCAGACGGTCAGCTTAACCATATCCAGTAGGGGTATATGGGTCACGGAGAAATCTGGCCATCGGAGTGGCCGGGAGACATTCATTCCGATTTACTCGGTGACTTATGGAGCTGCTGACAAGACGTATCAGAACGTCTTCACTATAGTCACTAACTATCGTCCGCAGACGAAGAGTGACCAGGGACAGGAGAAGGACAGCGGTAGTAGTGGGGTAGGTTCAAATAATGGCAGCAATGGTGACACTGTGGTTGTTGATGTCAACACCAAGGGCAAAGTTGATGACTATAAGGCTTTGAAATCTGCCAAGTCCTCAGCCGAGGAGAAATTTGTATGCCATGCTTTCCTTTGCCGTGACCCCGTGCTTGCCCGTGCGATGGTTGTGTACCTCCTGAAAGCCTTCAAGGTGGCCTTCGAAGCTTGGAGCAGGTGCTTAAAGAGTGAGCAACTCAGGGAGAGGATCAAAGCAGGACCCGGTGTGGTGCTGGACTCGGACCCCAACAAAACAGACGCGAGCCGCAAAGAGTCTCGCAAGAGCATACCTAGCATTGAGCCGAGTAATAAACCACCCGAAGAAACGACTGCTCTCGTGGACAAAGTTGCCGCCTGGATGGATAGATGGTTCCATATTGGGACCAGCAAGAAGCACAATGTATCCTCATCAGATGATATTCACCCGGACCTGCTTGAATTCGAAGAGTTTTCGAGGAGAATGCAGGAGTTTTCTGACCCGACTGTGCTGAACTTTGATGTGGACATTGAGGAGGAATTGAAGGATGTGGAGGTGTGTAGTGTATTGAACGATGTAGCGACGCGAGAGCCCGTAGCATTGGAGGATGGGCAGGATGAGCCATCCAATAACGCAACACACTCTAGTGGAACTCGTAGGGCAAAAAGTGTCCCAGATGGACGCTGATATGTTTTTTTTAAGAAACACGAAGGGTATTAAGTTTGACAAACTGGGGTGCCGAATATAGAATGTTTCTCCTTAAAATTTTGCATGAAATGTTGCCCCGTTAGTCCCGATTTCTTGATCATACTAACCTGTCGCTTAGTCGCGATATTTTCTTGGAACCATACATCGGACAGTCTGTGTCTTTAAACTTCAGATGAGAGTGAGATTTATTGTGACCATTTTGAGAAACGCAAGTGGTAATCAAAAGCAAAAGCTAATTATGATTATATTTGTAACAGAATATGACATAAGAATATTTATTTATGCATTTCCTGCTCTCAACAGTAATTTAGCTAAGCAATGTAGTGTAGGTGGTTCTTTGTTAGTTTGTTTGCTTGTTGCTCTTGGTGTTGTTTTGGGAATCCTAAGTAAATATTGCCATAAGCAAATCTCTGTGCCACCGCTATTCAATCTTTCGGGGAAACTAATCTGGTCCCAAATTTATAGAGCTGTTAGCAGAAAATACTAATTAGCAAATTTGTTTTGCAGATCAAATAATGGATGGGCGTCATTTTCAACAATGTCAACTTAGAGGAATTTTTTCCTGTGCTTAGCACAACTTTGTGCTTATAATAGGCTGAATGAAATTGGGCCTATAGTCGACTGACTATTTTAAGATTACCGCAAATCTTTGAAGAAGCTCAGTTCAGTGTTTTCCTCTCGGAAGAAGTCTATCCTTTATCTTTGGTCCGTGTTGGTGTGTATTTTTGTTGAAAAGAACACCCAATGACAAGCTTAACAGAATAGTAACGCATTTTGTAGGTGAACACTGAACCAGTAGTTCATTATTATCTTCCTTAACTATTTTGTACACGTGACACCTCTCGGCATTTTTTTTTTAAAGACATGTACTTTTTATTCAGAAAATTATCAAAATTGTACTGTAAATATTTATTGAATCCAAATTATTCCTTCTAAGGCAACAAGTCGTTTTCCTACTCTCATACGAAATGTTTGCTATTAAATTTGTTATTCTTTTGATATAATAGTTGTGTATATGTCACTGTAATTCACAATTTTAAACTCATATGGCACTTTGATATCTGATCTGAAAGTCGTGTATTCTTTGTGCTTTTTGGCGAACAACCAACATGCTATGTAATTGAAATTTCAGTATTTTCATTAGAAGCATTTTTTTCTTTTGCACAATAATATCACAATATTTTAACACTGCAGTGTATTGAGCATGCTTAATTTGGAGTGACAAGTATGTTTTTCAGAAACAAACAGGTGGTAAGAATCATGATCACACAACACATGAGGGGGTGCTTGATTTGGGTCAAAAACAGCTGCATTAAAACGGGAGAAGAACTGGATTGTTGCATCAACAATTAACAAGTTCAAGTGAAGGTAATGGAGTCATCTTTGTCGCTAATAATTCCTCAAATATCCTATCATTAGATATTATAATAAGTACTTTATATGCACAAGCTAGTTTATTACAAACTAAACCCATTCTTATTTATTTAAAATGGGCGTTCTTCCTACCAAATATTGTATTCTTGGTAATATTATTCAGAGTGATGTAATGTGCCATTTAATTACGTGTATTAATTCAGAGTAATTCTTTGATGTTTATCTGACTTTTATTGTTTATAAAACGGAACATTTCTTACTTCACATTTTAATAAACCTTGACAATGTTCTCTGTATTCGGATCGCTTTGTTTTATGGTTGTTGATTCTATCACCCCACCCCCCCCCCCCAAAAAAAATGAAAAATTACCTGTGTATTATCTTATCGTCAGCACATGCTTACAACAAGAAGAAGGTTAAATATGGTTTGCGGTAACACCATGTTTGTATCTGCTTGCCAGGTAGAGTTTGTTCATAGAAAACTGTCTTTTTTTTCTTTTCCTAAACATTTTGGCAGATCGAAAATAAGAACTGAGCTGTTTGCGTTCTTAGAAAAGTTCGTTCGGTTGATCAGTATTAAACCATACATGATTGGTAACGAGTATTAGAAACTTATCTGACCATTCAATTATATGTTTCTGAATGACATAAAAAAGGGGGGGGGGGCTTACTATTTCTGTAGTGACGCGTGCACTCCTGTGAACCTGTCTGTCTCGCGACGTGGAGGCGTCCTTGTATTTTTCTAGTAATATTTTGACCATTATTAAAACTGTTTTAATTGGATACACATCAATGGATAATAAAAATAATTTAGATTGCAAGGTTTGGTGCATCATTAGTAAATTGTAAATAAGCATTGTAGGTATATCCCGCAAAGTAAAATCCCCAAAAGATATTGCTAAATGCTACATGAAAAAAAAAATACAGTTAACATACTGTAAGTCTCACGTGAGACTTACAGTATGTTAAGTGTATTTTTTTTTTTAATGTAGCATTTGGCAATATCTTTTTGGGGATTTTACTTTGCGGGGTGCACCCTTACTTAAAAGTAAGATGATTAATTTTACAGTATTGGGGAAACTATTGACTTACTCTTGAGCAGCTATTCCATGCTCATCTTGGTATTGGGGGGGGGGGGGGGGGTCCCAGGGCCGCCGGGCAATTATCTTGTACAATTTCACTTCACCTCTCGGAAAATAAGACCGCTTATTCCAGGGCCTTTGCCTCTCTCGAATCTGACTTTAATAGAATATTTTGAGGACCTACAAAGTGTTTAAAAATGAGGCAGATGTTTATACGTAGGTTGCACCATATGATGAGAATTCACGTACTCCTGCTTGGATATAACTCAGTATTGGTCTTGTACGGGTCGTCCTGCCAGTCCTGCCAGTCATGGCTTTAATATTCAATACAGTTACAATTCATTTGATACTTGTATGGTTTTGGCTCTGGTTGAGGCTCCGTTTGCTTTTTTTTTATAGATCCTAGACACTATTGGTGATTGTTAAAGACCAGTCTTCTCACTTGGTGTATCTCAACATATGCATGAAATAACAAACCTGGGAAAATTTGAGCTCAATTGGTCGTCGAAGATGCGAGTTAATAATGTAAAAAAAAAAACCCAAAAAAATCACCCTTGGCACATGAAGTTGTGTGCTTTTTAGATGCTTGATTTTGAGACCTCAAATTCTAAACCTGAGTTCTCGAAATCAAATTCGTGGAAAATTACTTCTTTCTTGAAAACTACTCCACTTCAGAGGGAGCAGTTTCTCTTAATGTTTTATACTACCAACCTCTCCCCATTATTCGTTACGTAGTAAGGTTTATGCTAATAATTGTTTTGAGTAATTACCAATAGTGTCCACTGCCTTTAAGCGCCTCATATCGAAAATACGTTTTTCAAAAATAATAGCATTGAGGCCCAAGCTGTGGTTTCGAAAAGGGCCATAGACCTTTTCGCAAATACCGGGGCGCGCGCGTAAAGCTTGGAATTAGGTGCATTGTGGTCCAGCTGGTATCCAAATTTGATCCATATCTATCCCACAATGCACCTCATTCAACAGTCTGCGCTTGCGCATTGGTATTTGCGTTAAGGTCTATTATATCATCTGTGTAGCGCCCTCTCGCAAATTAACACATCTGATTGTAGAAGTCGTTACTTCACTATAATAGACATTTCTATTGAAACGTCACATCCGGAGTTTTTGCCAAACGAGGTTGGAAAACAATGGAAAGGCATCAATGCAAATCAAAAACGGATAGCCATAGTTTGTAGAAATGTTACACAAAGTTAATATTAAATATAAGTTTAACTTGTTAAAAACAAATCAACAAATTAATCATATTATTCAGCTCATGAATAAATGATTTTGGTAACAATTTGTTTTGACACAATTGATTGTTTTGCTGACATTCGGCCGGCCAAGCCACCAATCGGGCACTTTGTTTATCATCAATGGAAAGGTCTAAGGTTCCATACCATTTACAAGTGTGATGGCCCAGATACATGCATCGGTTAAAATGCTTCCATTGCTACCTTTATTTTTGTTTTCAAAGATAAATTTGCAGTTATCTTGATAGCATTATTCGGACTGTGTACCGAACTTCGTGTTTGTATTATCAAATAATATAATCCCATCACCAAGCCTGCCACACTGATAAAATTACTAAACCAGGACCCAATTTCATAGAACTGTTAAGCACAGAAATTGGCTTAGCATTACATGTTTGTCTTGATAAAAAACGGATAACCAATCAAATTACCACGCGATTTTCAGGATAAGCAAACAACATCTGAATACCGGTAATGAGCAATATGCAACAAATGACAATTTGGTTGGTTAAAATCCTGTTTTTATCAAGGAAAAAATGTCATGCCAAGCAAATGTTAGTGCCGTACTAGCTCCATGAAATTGGGCCTTGGTTAATGATGTGTACAATTAGCCCCTAATAAAGTTCACACACATTCGGTGCCTTGATCCCCAGAGATCTCTTCGATAACAATAGTGTATCCTTGAGCGTCTGCTCACTCACTGCAGGATAAGAAACCTTTCAACCAAACGGATATTCCACAATATTGGCTTGTCTTGGAAATTAATTGAGCCGTGTGGATGATTAATCCCTTTAACGAGGTCACACGTCCCTCGTTGACGGTTGTTGACATAATTGTTTACGTAATCAGCTTATACATTTGCAGGGTGCAATGAGCAATTACAGTAATAAAATCATGTTTGTATTGTATAAAGCTAAGGCGCCGTATTCCCTGTTCATTGAATAGAGAGTATGGTTTACTGACCTCTTGCACTGACGTCAAAGAAGGTACTGACTGCCATGTCCGCCATCTTAGGAGACATGTTGGTATTGGTGATGTGATGACGTCTATAAGGCCGTGTCCGAAACGACGACTTCGGCTACAGCTACGTCTAGATCAGCGCGTCTACCAGTGTTGAAGAATAGGCAGACGCACGCGATCTAGCCGTAGCTGTAGCCGAAGTCGCCGTTTCGGACACGGCCTAAGAACCATCGACCAAAATAACTCGACCTTTTTGGTTGTGGTTCTCCGTTAATGGAACACGTTGCCTTGGATCGGGCGAGTTGGTCTAAAAGCGTTTGAAATCGTTTGTTGTGAAATGTACATGGTTAGATAGACAATTTCAACGTTGAATAAATGATCATTATATTCTACTTTAAAATATCTTTCTACCATATGCATGTCATAACACGAATTCAAACGCTTTTCAAAGACCAACTCGACCGATCCAAGGCAACGTGTTCCGTTAAAGGCAGTGGACACTATTGGTAATTGTCAAAGACTAGCCTTCACACTTGGTGTATCTCAACATATGCATACAATAACAAACCTGTGAAAACTTTAGCTCAATCGGTCATCGAACTTGCGAGATAATAATGAAAGAAAAAGCACTCTTGTCACACGAAGTTGTGTGCGTTTAGATGGTTGATTTCGAGACCTCAAGTTCTAAACTTGAGGTCTCAAAATCAAATTCGTGGAAAATTACTTCTTTCTCGAAAACTATGGCACTTTAGAGGGAGCCGTTTCTCACAATGTTGTATACCATCAACCTCTCCCCGTTACTCGTCACCAAGAAAGGTTTTATGCTAATAATTATTTTGAGTAATTACCAATAGTGTCCACTGCCTTTAAAGAAAGGAAATGTACATTTACGGTTCTTTTATCTATTGTTCTGAATGGAATATCCGTCTTTTTATTTGCTGTCATTTTGCCTGGCCTACCTAACTCAAGTGTCACTGTTTCGTCTCTTGAAAACTATGGACAATTAATTGAATGTTTACTTGGGAACAGTTCACTACAATTCCGTACTCGCTGATATTAGAGTATACTTTGTACTCGGAAAATTCTACTCGGCGTTCTCGATGGCATAAGTGCTCAGTACTCGAGTACTACTTGGGCCACAGTACTCGGTAAACCTCAACTGACTATAAGAGCTTACACCACTACTGAATACTTTCATTTTTACACAAGAGGGCGCTGTGTATACGACCAGGACAGAGTCATAATGTCACATCATATTTTGATCATGCCATGGGCCCATTGTATAGAAACCGCAAGCATTTATTGTCCCTTTTTGTAAGTAAAGTCAAGGCTGTCAGTCAACTGAAAGACCAACTTGAACAATTTAATCCATAAACCACCAAAACAAACTGCGTTCGGGGTTCCAGACATTGCGGTTTTGTACTTAATGTGCGTATAAGACGCACCCATTTTTTAAAAAGTACATAATAAGGTATTATGATGGAGCTGACAAAAATAGTGTTCGCCGTTTGTGTGATAAGCCACTATGAAATAACAAACCATTGAAAGTGGACATAATCTGTGACGTGAGTCGGGAGAAAATAGTGAGGAAAACAATTCGTCAATATTGTAACATCCGAACTCGGCTGTTGCGGTTTTTTCCGTTTAGGTTTTCATATAGTACATTTAATCTAGAGTAAAAAAAATTCACACACACAATTTGGTTATGTTATGAACGTATCACATAAGCTGTCAGGCTTTAAGTATGTTATTACCAATCCATTTGGTTTTCTAATAGCTGTTAAATATAAAACAATTTAAGGGCAATGTTACTTAAAAGAAAAACACAGATGAAGAAACTAAAAGGATGAAGTTTGCTAAAAATGTTAAATATTTCTAAGCTTGCTTCGTAAAAGTTGCTTTTTAATACAGGTAAAGTGCAAAAGCAAAACTTCAAAGCGAAAACAGTTTAGAACGAAACATTGAATGACATTTTTGAATTTGTGTCCCCAAAAATAGTTCACCATATAACTGAATAGTAAAAGTTGTAATAAAAAAACACCTCAGAAGGCAAACGCATGTGCATTCAAACATCACGGTGCAAATACAGCACTATATAAGCAAACATAATTATGAAGTCATCTCGGTTTTATTTTGGCATTCTGTTGGGAACAAAATGACGCATTGAGACTTATCAATGCAATTTGATACTTGTCAAGATAAGAAATGTACAATCAAACCGAACCCATTCAAATATTTGCCTGCAATAATAGCACAAACATACTGTGATAACACTCAGCTTTTATTTTGTATTTAATTTTGGTTTGGAAGATAAATGAGATAAAACATCACATAACTGAACCATTTAAAGGGTTTCGAACATTTTGTTTTTGGTCATGACACATGAACCGCTATTTGTCTGTGAATGAAGAGGTATGTAATATGATTTACCTGGAAAAGTTTCTCAGCTTCATAAGTCGTCAAGTTTTTGAGAAAAAAAGGAAAAATCACAGAGCAATTTTTTTTCAGGGGTGTCGCCTTAATTAGCTCTTTAGTTATTTACCATACCAGTACATAATTATTTTCGTGATATTGTTTTACCCAGTTCTCAAAAACGACAGCACCTCAGCAAGTAATATTTTAAGGGAAACTTTCTACCATAATTTTCTTAAAACCGTCGTGTAATGTCTGTCTGTGGAAGTGTGTGTTGTGTGTCGTACAACCGTAGTGTAATGTTAGTCTGGTGGAAGTGTGTGTTTTGTGTCGTACAAAAAATACCCGAACCCTTTAAAAAAAGAAACACTGATTATAGCGTCATTTCAACCGAATGGGTCACAACCTGGCGGGGTAGATCCTGTTGGTTCACCCAAGGTATACCCATGGAGGTGGAAATAACCAGACATAATGTTGAAAGTCCCACAACTTAAAGGCATCAGACACTATTGAAAATTACCCCAAATAATTATCAGCAAAAACACTTACTTGGTAACGAGCAACAGAGACCTGCTGGTAGTTTAAAACAATGTGAGAAACGGCTCACTCTGAACGAGGTACGTAGTTTTTGAGAAAGGGGTAATTTACCACTCAAATTGTCAGCTGAAGGATTTTTTTATTATGTATCTGAAAGCACGTAAAAAGTTTTTTTTTTGTTTTACTATTCTCTTGCAAACTCGAAACTTTTGTGCAAAAATTTTCACAGATTTGTTATTGTATGCATTACGTTGGGATACACCAAAGTGAGAATGTCTTTCACAATTACCAAACGTGTTCAGTGCCTTTAAACTTCGTGGTGGATTTACGGGTGTGATGTTGATTTAATATTACTCTGTGTAAGTATATTATGGTCTATAACCTAATCACATTAGTTGACGGCGCGCAAAACAGGGTGAGCGATTGCATACTGTATAGCCTCACCCAAAGAAGGATTTGGATTTGTGCATGCCCTGCTGAGTCACTGTGATTGTATTAAAGGCAGTGGACACTATTGGTACTCAAAATAATTATTAGAATAAAACCTTTAATGGTGACAATTAAAAGAGAGAGGTTGATAGTATAAAACATTGTGAGAAACGGCTCCCTCTGAAGTGACATTGTTTTCGAAAAAAAAGGTAATTTTCCATGAGTTTGATTTCAAGACCTCAGATTTAGAATTTGGTCTCGAAATCAACCACCTAAATGTGACAAGTGTGTTTTTTCTTTCATTATTATCTCGCAACTTCGATGACCAATTGAGCTCAAATTTGCACAGGATTGTTATTTTATACATATGTTGAGATACACCGAGTGGGAAGACTGGTCTTCGACAATTACCAATACTGTCCAGTGTCTTTAAAATAAAAGCCAGTCCAAAAGAATAATCAATCTTAAACTCAGAATACAATTGTGCTAACACTGTGGGAAAACATGAATCTTGCAAGCGTATTTGTCTACATTCAAAAGGCGTAGACGTCGTGGGCATTAATCTTGTCAAAACCAAAAGCAGACGAACCACCATTTTATACAGGAAACTTTCTAAACAACTTCGATTAACAAAGTTGATCCCCACATATTGGGAAAGGAGATGTACATTTTTCTTCTGAGCAGACTTTTCTTTCTTTTCTGAACAATTTTGAAATAAATGAAGGCTTGACTATTGCAATGGTGTGTGAACGGAGGGGTTGATGACACACAAATGGAAACTTTAAAGAAAAAGACAAGTGTGCTGAAACAGAAAAAGTCCCTGTCATCGGTCGTCTGGCTGTATTTTCCATTTAAAGGCACTGTAACGAGGATGGGCCTTTAAGGATGGGAAATTAATTAGGTTGTCACATTACAAGAATACGTGTTGTTGTTTTTTTTGCTACTCCAACTAACACAGAGAAGTTGATGCATTTAGGGTAAGCATGGTAAAGGCTTATTGTCCACGTTCCCACCAGCTTTATTCCAAGAACTCCCATTGTGCGCCAAAGCTTTTTCCGTACCAATGGCTAAAGCGTTTAAATCCTAATGCTTTATCTGTGAATGATGTCCTGTCAGAAATGATTGCCGTAGTCCATGGTAACTGCATTTACTCAGGCGGGACATAACTAGCAGTTTTATTGATAATTTGTACGGATGTTTTTTTTTAAATATTAGGGTTGAAATGCGTGCCAATTTGTTCTGGCAGTTACATCGATACAAAACAGGTATGCCAACCCCTTCATACTATACGCATGACGTGTACTCAATGATCAGCCCAGACGTTAGTTTTTTATACATTAGCTTCTTTCTGTTACGTGATGTATTGTTTAATGTATAGGTCTAATTTATTCTCGGTATAATTTGTGTGAATTGCATGTATTCAAGGACATTTCCCCCCTCAACAAATGCACTGATTTAAAATTGAAATTGACATTTAATAATTGAATATTATATTTGTCGCCTCTGCTTGGGTTTTGATCTCCGTTATTGGGTGTGTACCACCCGCCTTCGTCGCAATGCGATACTGTTTTCCAACCCCCTCAGTTTGTGGGTCCATGGTGGGTCCCAGCCATTGTGACAGCGTCAACTTACACACAAACAAACCTCACCACAGGGTAACGTTTTCCCCTAGACATCGCCAAATCGTTTTGTTCGCCCATGTGACGACACAATAGCTCATGTTTATTTAGTGTGTGTATTTTATAACTTACTCCAAAGGATCGGAACACTTTCTCTCTGCGCGGCGGACCCATTCCTAGTTTGCTCTGTTGGTTTTCAATGGCGTCCATCGCCCACGGCCTCGCCAAGCCCTCTCGCAACACAATGACAACCAATGAATAGATAACAACAATACCTCTTCAATACAGCCAGTGCGCCTGCGCTGTCTGCTTTGCTATAGCAGCCCGGCGTAAAACCCACAGTAGCAGACTAATAGCGAGTATGGTACATCCATTTATAATTTAACGACGGCAATATACCACGGTGTTGTCAATGGTGTTGTAATGGTAGGGTGAGTGCAAGCTACCGTAAGCCCCAACCCCCAAGATGGCGTTTTGGAAGAGAAGAAGCCGGGGTTCCTTCGCTCCTTCCTCCCATGACAGAGTTGCTGTCAACTACCTTGGGCGGCACCCGGTGGTAGACAACACCGATCTGGAGCACACTGCCACACCGCTGGATATACTGTACAGAAACTACAAGGACGGAAAAGAACAGGCGCAGCGTGTTACCGTGGAAGTTATTATCAATGGATTGGTGATCTCCATGTTGAAGGGGTTCTCGCCTCCATCGGAGTCATCTGCCTCATTTAGTAACCGTACTATCTTACCGGCATCCAAGATGTACGTCGGGGCGACGGATCCTGCTCGCCCCAAAATCTTCTTCGTCGTGAAGAGGAGAGACGATGACGCGACGGATGACACTACCACCAGTGGCAAGTACGAGTGTCACGCCTTTCTGTGTGACACCCCGGCCATTGCGAACTCCCTAACGGTGCAGCTGATGGAGACGTTCAACCACTCCGTGGAAGATGAAATCAAGCTTGCCTACCGGAGGAGCCTCGATATGATGCAGCGATCACAGCAACAGGCCTCCCGGGATAAGGTCCTCGGCAGGTCCCAATCCCTCAATCTACCGAGGTCACGAGGCCGACAAGAACCCGTCTCCATGCTGAAGGTGACCCGGAATGTTGACCACGGATTCAAGAACAGTAACGAAGGGAATAACAATTCAGAAATTGCAAGAATTCTGGCCAAACGGGATGGGGACCAGGCGCCTGTGGAACACGGGTATAGCAACAAGATCGCCACCGACTCAGCACCACAAATTACCGCAACCACGGAGGGGGGAAGCTCTGGAATTATCCCCCCTGAAATGAACGATCCAGTCCCCACAACATTCACACCGACACACCCCGACCCATCACCCCCGGTACTATTACGGCAGTCGCACCTGTCGCCCTCCCCGGTGCAGGAGCAAAGTCCCAAGGCAAGCCCGAAGCCGAGCCCCAAACAGAGCCCAAAGGATAACCCTCGGAACATATCTGCAGAGAACACCAAGGAAAACCAGGAGGTGGTGGAAAAGGAGCAAAAAGAAGCACGGAAGAAAGCCGTAAGATTTGCTGATGACGCGGAGATTATCTGAGGTCGATTTAGGGGGGGGGGGGTGTAGTTTTATTCTAAGCATCAGACGAGTGTATTATACGAATCCACGCAATGACCTATACAGATAAGCACTAATTATTACTCAGCATTATGATTGACGATAAGGCTGAACGATATTAATTTGTATACAATTCTTATGTACCATGTTATGGCATGGTATCCCACTTCAATCTTTAAATGCACTGGACACTATTGGTAATTTCCTTTTTTTACTCAAAATAATTGTTGGATTAAAAACTAGTTTGACGAGTATTGGAGAGCTGTCAATTGTTTAAGACATTGCGGGAAACAGCTCCCTATGAAGTAACGTAGTTTACGAGAAAGTGGTAAATTCTCATTCAAATATTTGAATCAGATAAAGACTCGGATCTGAAGCGTTTTTAGCCACCCAAAAGCACACCAACTTGTGCAACGATCATGTTTTTTTGCAAGTTCGATGACGTATTTAGTCCAAATCGTCACAATTCACATTGTTGTTTTATGAATGTTGGGGATGGGTAAACCACCAAGTGAGAGAACTGGTATTTGACAACTGCCAGTGCCTTTATTAAAGATGCTCTTTTTTTACTCGTGGCCATACATTATGCTGGAGTGATAAAAAGTTCACAAAAGTCTTTCAGTAAACTAACAGTAAACACTACGCACACAAGACGTGTCGTTTCTCTTTCCAATACTTTGCATTCCTTTTCTCCAAATGTTTTTTAATTGGGACATAACTTTATCATTTAGGGCGTGAGAATTGTTATAAATAAGAGAATTGTTTTCAAATAGTTTCTCTCTATGCACAAACACGACGAATTGCCGAAACTGCATAGTTTAGTGCCTCAGTTTAGTGTATTATACAATAAAATAAAATTATTTTCCAAATTGACTCTGTGCACGCATGCGTTTAACAGAATACTTTGGCGTTCTGCAGCCATCATGTGTTTAGTTTCTATTTTAATATAAAACATTGGAACACAGGCTCGAAATAAGTGCTTGCTTCCTCTTGCTGCTTTGAATATGCGTATTGTTCACTGTTAATGGAACTAAACCAGTTACACAAAGCACTCATGCATGTAAGCCATTTTTGAGGTATGGCGGACACTTTGGGTTGGGGCATATTTCTCTGTAGACACTTATCCAAACAGTGCAAAGTGTTCTCCCTACCCCAAAAGGCTATCATGTACTTAAAGGGAAGGTTCACGTTTGGTAATTACTCAAACCAAATAATTTTAACTTAAAAACTGACTTGGTTATGAGCATTTGAGAGCTGTTGATAGTATACAACGTTGTGAGAAACGGCTCCCTCTGAAGTAGCATATAGGCAAGTCTTTTATTCCCAAACTGAAAGCACACAAATTTGTTGAACAAGGGTGTTTTTTCTCTCATCATTTTCTCGCAACTTCGATGACCAATTTAGCTAAAATTTTCACAGGTTTGGTATTTTATGCAGTTGTTGGGGTACACCAAGTGAGAATACTGGTCTTTGCCAATTCCCAATCGTGTACCTTCCCTTTAAGTGGCACTTTGAATAATTTATTTATAATACACAATTATCGCTGATAATTTAGTTAATAATAAATTGCGCTACAGGGTTAACTTAATGTTGACTATATTGGTCGTCTGCTATGGTGTCTAGAATTACTACTTAGTAACTTAACAAAATAATATGTAAAGTGTGTGCTGTTTTAATAAGAGACTATTTTATTTTTTAGTAACTGACGATAATTAAAGTTACCAGTGGTGACTCCATAATGGTGGGGGCATGGGCCCAATTTCATAAAGCCCGTAAGCACAACAAATTGGTAAAAACAGAAAAGTATTGCTTAACACAAATTGGTCCAGTCAAATTTCCATAAAGTTTACACTGTTGCAACTGGTGTCTCACTATTTATTTTGGCTAAGCAGATAGCATTGTTTCAGCTTAACATCTGTAACATTGAGTTGTGATAACTTGCGATTGTGATAAGTAATTTTTGTGTACAGAAAGCGCATGGGAGAAGACTGGGTCCCAGACCAAACTGTGCAGCCTGTGCAGCATGCATTTTGAACGAATGGCATCCAGCAACCATGTGACCAAAAGAAAACTGGTCCCTCCATGTCGTAACTCTCCCATTACATAGCTCTGGGTACGAGGGACGTGATTTACGATATACGTGATTGAGACGATATGCCATGAATCAATACAAGGGTTCGAACAATTTTATGGGTCAATTTTCACAGAGCTGCCGAGGCATGGAAATATCGCGTAACATTTTTCAGCTGAGCGCAATTGAGCAGGTTACCAGTCAAAGATGGTACATGAGGCAGTTTGGCTGGTGACTTTATTCTGGCAATTTTCTAGTGCTTCGCAAATTAAATGTGTGCTTAAAGGAACACGTGGTCTTGGATCGGTCGAGTTGGTCTTTGAAAAGCGTTTGTAACCGTTTGATATAAAATGCATATGGTTAGAAAGATGTAAAAGTAGAATACAATGGTCCACACAAACATGCCTCGAAGTTGCACGGTTTTCCTTTTACCTCGTCAACTAACACGGTCGGCCATTTATGTGAGTCAAATTGTTGACTCCGATAAATGGCCGACCGTGTTAGTTCGCACAGTAAAAGGAAAACCACGCAATTTCGAGGCAAATATGTGTGGATCATTGTATTCTACTTGTAAAACATCTTTCCAACCATATATGCATTTTATAAAAAACGGTTACAAACGCTTTTTATAGACCAACTCGTCCGATCCAGGGCAACGTGTTCCTTTAAACAGCTCTTTGAAACTGGACCAATGGCCGGCTCTTGTTGTAAGTGCCTTTAATACTAGACAATTCCTCATTCAAAAAGAGTCGAAACTTTTTGATTTGGTCCCCTGTTGAAGATAATCACATGGTGATGTAGAGCTCCGTTTTATCAAATATAGGTTGTCGACCATGTTCCCCTCTATGATTTCGCAACGTGCTCCCGTTTCCGTTCAACATTCTCCACTGTTTATGTAAGAAAGTTATTTGATTAATTTTGTGTTTTTTTAATTTTGAGAGTTTTATCATAAATTGTTGATAAAAAGTCATATTATATCTCACAACGAGTCGAAGATGATTTTAACCCTTTACTGTTAGACGTGTTCCACACTGTGTACATATTGTGTAACTATTGCTCAAAAATATAATCTTTTTTTATACAAAACCGTTTATTTGTTCTTTTAACTTTTAAAATATTTGTTCTGTGGCACGTGTGTCTTAAAAATGTCTGTGAACGAACTTGTTATGGCCAGTGAATTTTGAAGCTTTTTAACTATACTGAACGAAACAGCAGTTGCTAAAATGCTATGGCCTAATTTATGATTTTCTTTTGAACAGTGCTTTTAGTTTTACTTACAAATTGTTTATTTATAATGGTGTAATAATGCAATGAAAGATTTCACTGTAAAGCGAGACATTGTTATTTGGAATGATTTTTAAGCTTGGCGCTTTTACTGAACTTCGAAATAGGTAACAAGTTTAGTACAAATAGAGGTACTTGCATATTTTGTTATAGAAAACGTTCATGAGCATGAATTAAATGTTGTATTTTTCCACTATACATGTATACTTCGTTTGTTTTTATTGTTGTTTGTTCTAAATGAACGTCAATTCTTCTTTTATGAAAATGAGTTCTTACAACTCAAACAGTTCTTAACATTCGCTTATCAGGCTTTCCTCAGTTGCCCCTTGTCTTGGCCTAAGTGTCCCTTAAGATGGAACTGCCCTTTGCAAAGTGAAATGGCCTTGTCTTTTCAAATATGAAATTCCGGGCCTGATTTATCATGGCGTATCCATCGTTGTTTTTTCTATTTCGTTTGTTTTCTGTTCCCCTTCTTGTAAGAAGGCCTAATTAGTGGATCAATCTTTTCAATAATAAGGCCAAATAAATAAAAGATACCAGCTGATCGTCCCCTTCCTCATCCTTTTTTTAGGCCGCATATTTTTTTATTTTTTTATATATTTTTTTTATTTTACTTTTTTGTATCTTCAAAAAGACATATTTTCTGTGTACTTCTCATTTTAACTACTTGCTAATCTTTTACGAACTTGTAACTACATAAAGTAGGTGGTGACTTTAAACTGAATAATTGTTGGCAAGCTTGAATTAAAATGCTTGGCGCCCACATATGAAAAAAAGGGCCCTCATCCTGACTCCTCATTTCTGAAAAGCCAAGATGATCAGCTGGTATTTTTTTGTACTTTGCCTAACGTGTGTAAAACAAAAGACATGGTATACATGCACTGGTAATACCAAAATCCTTGTTTGCTCAAAAAGTGCAATGAGTGACCATGGGCTCGGGCAGACGCGGGCAGTGTGTTTACCCATACTGTTTGTTTATTATTTACGGGCTAGAAACAGCTAAAGCAGATTAATATTATGTGTCCGTGAAGCGTTTGAGACACAGTGGGGTGAGCCAATTGAATTTTACGGTCCCATCATTCGAGAACTTGTTATAAGTGATCGTGTTAAATAAGTAGCTTGAATTTGTTAAGTGGACATCGTGAATCCGAGAAAGTGCAATTTATAATCCATCGTTTGAGGCAAACATTGTGTTGTATTGAAAGAACAATGTCCACCGAATGAAAAGTAGTATTACTTATACCCCAGGATTTCTAGGCAAGCGCCTTTCCTCCGATGAAATCATGCATACTTTTAATGAGCAGTTTGCTTACTTAGCTCGATTCAATAATAACGAATTGTCGCAGTCCATTGGGGGGGGGGGGGGGGATGCTTTGGCAGCTGTGACTGGCTATATCAAAATCCCTGCAGGCGAACACTGCTGAATTTGTATTGATCTGTTATGTTGTTATATCGCTTGCTAATGCAATCTGAGCGTTTTGAGTCTCTTTCTGCATGACTTTCTGCATGGTGCCCATGAGAGTTTCGAACAATCGGTCGATAAAACATAAAAAGAGGGGCATCTTCAAGTCTTTTTGAATGATGGGCTGAGTGTTTTTTTTAACGTCATTTCTCAAGGGTTTTTATACCCTCCGAAATTAAAACTATTATTTGTGTTTCTGTTAACACATGTTCATTGTTCATGTACCATGAAACACTGGGAAATGAGCCAAGTTTTTTTTTAGAGCACAATCAAAACTGATTTGCTGACTGGAAAATGGTTACCAACCAATACACTAATTGTACACAGTCTATTCCCTATAATGCTTGCGTAATGGCTAAACGCACTGAATGAAGGTCGGAGTTAAAAAATAGCAAGAGGGGAAACTTGACAGAGAAAGCAACAACACGTTTGTGTTGTTGTAACATTTCGGGCAAAGCGGCCCATCTGGCCCCTTTGCCTTCGCAAAGAATTGTCCCCATACGCCAAAGTTCCCATCCACGAGTGCTTTAAACTTTCATGGCCACTTGTATGAGAGGTGTACATTGTAACTAAGCATATTAATTAAAGACATTGGCCACTATTGACAGTTGTACAAAATTACACAAATGTATTGTTAGCAATAACTCCCGAAATGACGTCACTACGTTCGTAATGGCAGGGTGCGGTAACAATCCACGGGGGGTAATTCGCTAATAACGCACGTTAGATAAGTCAGAAATAAAAATACACATTATGTGTGGTGAATTTTTGAGAATTAAATGACATCAAAATTAACTCTTAATTACATGTATTTGTATTCGCTGCAGTAACCTTTATGCCATGGTTCTCGTGTGTATGTAATGCACGTAACAGGGGGCTGGATCTGGAAGTTTAATGAGTTTGCTTGTATCTTCCCTCCAAGTGCATAAATCCATATCTATACATAATACATAATACAAATCAATTGTCATGTCTGCATTGTGTGACGTCTGAACATCGATCGGGAAACAAGGAATCAAGCAGGGGTCATCACAACTCAGTCTTTGCCACTTTTTGATAAAAGGGGCTATTCAAAATTGTTAATGTTTTAAAATTTTGATTTCTTTTCGAATTAGTGGGTGGATGGGTCAAAGGCCTCTTTTTCAAATATTTAATAATCGAAATTCACTTTCGTAAAAAAAAAAAGAAAAAAAAAAAGCTAGATCGTTTGACCATGGTTTGACTTGCCTTCCATGGAGGTAGCAACTGCAGACCAAGCAAGTCTCACACTTTCACGCAACGCAACAAATTTCTCACGCTTGGGCCGGCCAGGGAAAACAATGCACAATCTTAAGATTGCGAGCAATTTTTCAGAATTATCAACAAGGCGTTCAAGCCAGTGGACACTATTGGTAATTGTCAAAGACCAGTCTTCTAACTTGCCTTATCTCAACATATGTATAAAATAACAGACCTGTGAAAATTTGAGCTCGATTGGTCGTCGGAGTTGCGAGATAACTATGAACGAAAAAACACCCTTGTCACACGAAGTTGTGTGCTATCAGATGCTTGATTTCGAGACCTAAAATTATAAACTTGAGGTCTCGAAATCAAATTCGAGGAAAATTACTTCTTTCTCGAAAACTACTCCACTTCAGAGGGAGCCGTGTCTCACAATGTCTTTTACTACCAACCTTTCCCCATTACTCGTTACCAAGTAAGGTTTTATGCTTATAATCATTTTGAGTAATTACCAATAGTGTCCACTGCCTTTAAACGTCTTGTTTTTATGAGACTGTGTTTGGAGTGGGGATGAAATAACATATGAAAGTTTTTAATAAGAAAGACATAAAGTCTAACTTCCCTATATATACCTCGCGGTATATAAAACGTTTAAAACACATACCGTTGAGAGAAAGAGTATCACTTTACACGTAATTTGTATAAGGTCTCGGGATTAAATTCATCAACGGTTCAAACTGTAAAGAAATGTATTGTTTAAATTTCATTCAATGTAATTTAATTCAACATTTATTTCCATAATGGTGAAAACCAGAGAATAATAAACTGGTAAAGTTTGCTCTTGAAATTACTACAAATAGTTTTCAGTTAGGCTATATACGTAGTTTTTGAGAAAGAGGCAATTTCTTACTCAAATATTAAAAGGATTCAGGGTCTTAAAAGTCTTTATTAAAAAATGAAAAAATTGACACACAAAATTGTGAAACAATTTTTTTTCTTTTCTTCTTTTAATTATTCTCTTGTAACTTCGATGGGTGACCAATTGAGTCCAAGAGTTCAAAGATTTGCTATTTTGTGCATATGTTGGAGTACACCATGTGAGACTACTGGTCTTTGCAATTATTTTGCCAGAGGTGTGCGTGCCTTAAACTGAACAACCGATATGAAAACTTGTTTTTCTGGACGACTTGATGGGCTGGGTTGAGTTAAGGAGTGACCTTTTAGATTGAAACTTCTCTCATACCAATTCTTTATACTTTGTCCTTAACGTCTCTCTGGAGAGGCGGATTATAGACCAACTTGAGATTCGATTGACGTATTATCCATTTACACAAGAACTCCTTTTTATTAAAGTACCTTTCCACGAACACTTTACGATGCACAGTAACAATAGGGCTTGACGTCATGTTGATCCCGTTGTTGTGTTTGCATTTACCTCTTGTAATGGGAGTTCCAGTTCAATGCTCCCCGATACCATTTTCAAACCAAGGTGTTTGGTAAATGTTGACCAATGCTGGGCGTGTCTTCATCCCCCCATTCATTTTGTCTGGGTGACTTTTTGGGAGTTAACAACCTCAAGACTCTAATGTTTGCACTGCACTCTTTACGGACAGTTAAGCAATTACAGTGCACTATTTCTATAGGCTAGAGATTTTTAACCGTTTGTGGACTTAACGGTAAACCACGTAAGACTGACTTTGTAAGACTACCGCCATGTTGTCGTGTTTCCTGTGTGCATTGTGAATACTCAAGTCAAAACTGTTCTTCTTCTTGAAGGGATCAGACCATTAACTGCCATTTTGGCCTGAAAGTTGGTTTCATTGAATTGAAAAGAAGACAAAATATGTTTTATTATAACTCAAGGCAAAATATAATTAAATAAATAAATAAATAAATACAACTATTACACACGTAAAAAGTATTGCTACCTCACCATTGTGCACGGATATTATACAAAGACTACAAAACGTGCATTGCAAAGAAACTCTTTTGAACGGGATTTGTGTCAGTCTATATTTTTCACCTAATGTCAACTGGTAAATTATTTGTTGTAACATTTTTGTCAGAGTTGCAGGTATCCCCCTAAAATGCACAAGGTAGTGTTAGCTCTGACAGTTATAGGTTTTGGCAGTACACTTAATTATCAAATAGACCCATGTCAATGTCATCTTCAAGTAATATCAATGTCAATGAAATGGAATTTTTGTCGAATACACATAACAGTAAAAATATTTATAAAAGTAACAGAATAACAATCTATTCAACGATAAACAATGTTTTACATTATGAAATGTAAAGGTAGATTTTACACAATTAATGGTCTATTCAAAAATCTGATATATTATATTATTTTTCTTTTACGTGTATATACATGTCACTAGTGACATCGATACTGTGATTGTTATTATAACGACAAGTTCCCATAGTGAGCCCGCTAACGTTGTTATTTTAAGCACAATTTCATAAAACCATGACCTTGATCCTTTCACTGTTGTCTCTTCTGTGTACAGCGCAATGGGTATGGTTATACATGTAATGTGTCTCGGATAGATGCATGTAAAGGAAAAAACAACACTCTGAGTGAGTCAGTGCAGATTTAGTATCGTAACCAAACGAACAAACCTGCTAAAGATACGGATGTTTCAGACGAGAGGAGATCAAACTTACATTTTTGTTCAAGAGTTTTTTTCTACAACGATTTTGAGAAATATGTAATTATATACTTAAATAAATAGTACATCAGTTGAATAAGAAAAAGGTTGTTCATTTGCCCATCCTGTGCGTTGCGCGTGCATGGTTAATAGGGACTTTTCGTTTTCGGCGACGGATGGTTCTGCGACAGTTGTTCAGCTAAACGTTGTCGTTTTCAGCACAACGAAGATTCATCCCAAGTACTGTCGTAGAAATTGAGGGACGACCGTCCTCAAAGCCGACGCATGCGCAGATGACGCCAAATGTCATTTTTACCGTCGCAGAACCATCCGTCGTTGAAAACGAAAAGTCCCTAATATGCGTTTTACCCACAGAGATATATTTATAGCTCTATGGTTTTACCATTGGGTCATTATCTAAGATGGCGGCGTGATGACTTCAAAGGTCCAGTTTTCTCTCTCGATTAAAGTCCAATCTTGATTTATTTTCCAATGATTATTTAGAATGATTCTTGAGAAGATGCTATTACTCTAGGATGAGATTAGACAACACCGTATATAGTAATCCAAACATTTATGTTCAGCTTACAGATGTAGGAAATCTTCCACGATAAAAACATTGTTATTTTCAGTGAATTACGATTCCCCTGTTATGCATAACTTACAATTTGCTACTCAACATCAGCATTCAATGTACAACAAGGAATAATGAATTCAGCCTGAATATTTTGATTTGTAAAAATTACTAAAAAATGTGAGATCATTCCCTGCAGTAGATTTATGAAACAGGTTGATCAGTCTTTTTTTTGTAAACCAGGCATGCAACTTGTTTTTATTTTTTTTATTTGTTTAAGCCTAGTATATGCCTGGAAACAACAATGTACAAGTACAAAAATGTAAAATAAGTCTAGTAGGCCTACATGCTAACAATGCACCTTAGAGCAAAATAAACCTCAACATTTTCTATGGTACCATTGTGTGTCTCGTGTCCCGTGGCGTTTCGGCTGCCTCGCTCCGCACTTGCGTTGTGCCTTCGAAAATGTTCCTTTTTTTTCAACGGGCATTTGCATGCCTGGTACACACATGACATTCCGTTAAAATGGAAATGATGCTTTTAATAGTAACCTTAAAATGATATCGCATGAAAACAGCTTTACCATTACACTGACAAGAACCTTATATGAACGCATAATTGTGTTTTATCTTTTACCGCATTTCACTTTGCCTTTCCTCACAATATATACACGTAGGAACGATGGGAACCCGACATGCCGCTGAACTGGTTACCATGTCGACCATTGTGGCTTCTATATAGACTTGATTAATACACAGGCTTTGATAACAGATCGATTGACAAGCAATGGAACCCAAAGGGATGTACGTGTACATGTACATAGACGAACCATGCACTTTATTAGTCAACAAGCGTAGGGAAATCCATTAACGGTGTTAAAGGCACTGACTAATAATATTGTCAAAGACCATCATTCTCACTCGGTGTGTCCCAACATATGCATCAAATAATGAACCTGTGAAAAATTGGTCACAATTGGTCATCGAAGTTGCAAGAGAAGTATGAAATAAAAAACACCTGTTGGACTTGTTGCACACATTTGGTGCCTTTTAGATGCCTAATAAAAGGCTTTAGGTCAGAGTCTTTTAATATTTGAGTGAGAAATGACCTCTAGTTCAAAAACTACGTTACTTCAGAGGGAGCCGTTTTTAACGATGTCTATCTACAGCATTCAATTGCTCGTTACCAAGTAAATTTTTATGCTAACAATTATTTCGAGTAAAATTAACAATATTGTCTAGTGCCTTTAACAGACGAACCTGCCCTCTACACATTATTATCCAACAAAGCGTGGGGAAATCCATTAACGAATTAGTTTAAGCACACAACAACGCATAATGTACAGAAACCCTCTGTGAATATTAAAATTACCATGTACAAAATTATCAACGTGTAATTATAGTTTTATATGCGAATATAATTAGGTGAGGTTTGCAGTATAGCACCATGTGTGAATCTCTTTTTTTGAGTAGAGATGGTTCTGAAAAGAACAGGACATGGTTGACAACGTTTCGATCAGTATGCCTTGATCGTCTTCAGGAGAAAGATGTTTGGTGCTACCGCAAAACCTCACCTAAGTATACTCCCACCATGTAAAGTTTCAAATCCTACTAGTGCGAATAATATAATGATTCTGGGGTGGATTTAACAAAGAGTTAAGACTAGTCTTATCTTGAGTTAGGACGAGTTACTCATCCTAACTTAAGACTAACGTTATATTTTTAATATCTCCTAGGACTAGTCCTAAGTCAGGACTAGTCTTGTTAACTCTTTGTGAAACCGACCCTTGGTAGCTTGCATACATAGTTATTCTCAAATAGGCAGTAGTTTTTGAATAATGTGTTTGAATCATTTTTGAATATATATGGCGAGCAATGTGTGGCGGATCTGTGGATCGGCCCTTGTTTTCATGTGTATATAAAACCGATTGGTAAATACATTATGCAACTACATGTATGTGTACATGTGACATCAGTTTAGGGTTGTTGAGTATTTTTAATAAAACTCTTATTTTGTGAATGAAACGTATGTCAGTTGTTCATGTAAACTGGCTTGCGTTTTATGAAGTGTATTTCTGTAATTACCACCCCTTCGAAACTACAGTGGAGCTGCATGGGTATAGACCAGTAGCCCCTTGAATGACCTTCTCCTCCCTAAACTCCTTGAGTTGAAACCGATGAAAATGTTCGAACGAATTGTCAATAAGGGAATAAAAGTGTAGCGACGAGTTCTTAAACGGCCGTTTAAAACCGGCAGGGTTGTTGCCGTTTGATAAAGGCCAGAGCTGATTGCGAGGGCCTTTATCTGCAAGGTTTTAAACGGACGTTTAAGAACGAGTCACTACTCTTTTATTCCCATTCATAAATGCCCCTTTGTTAAAAAACGTTAAAACCACATTTATAGACACTTTTTGACAATTAAAAGTTCGAGGTTTGGAATATTTTTTTCTTCAAAAACTTGGTGAATAATCTGTTTAAAGCGCGATGGTTGTGTGTACACGCGCGTGCTTAGACATAGATTACGCGCTGTTACTAATAGCTATGAATTGCGTTCCGCGTGATAATCTTGTTTGCCCGACGCGCGGAAGCCAGACGGTTATAAACGGCTCCAGCTGGTCATTATTAACCTTTTAAACACCCCCACGTGACGCGCTCTCCACCAATAGGAGTAGAGAAACTGTCTGGGGTATTTATAATTATTAGATACGTCATGTAGGAAGGACATCATAATATTTAAAATTAACCTTATTTATATATTTGCAACCACAGGACAATACAAATAATGGTTGGATTAAAATACAACAATCTTAAAAGGATTAATCCGCTTACAATACAGGGAACGCATTCTACACGATAAAACAAAACTAAAACCTAAATTGAGGCAAGCATTAGAGAAAAGGGGAGAGCCAATAAAACTACATAATAGAAAACATGATCGATAAAACACACAACAAGCCACCAAAAAGTATGTCACTGGTATTACCTGGAAGATAGGTTCCCGTAATATCAAGGTTTTTTTTTTATCATATTTTTTTTATTTTATTTTTTTTTATTGATTTTTTTTTTTTTTTGGGGGGGAGGTGGGGTGACACGTAAACAATAAGGCACTTGTTTGAATGAGTATTAAAAAAATGTGCGAGGACAGAAATAATTCGCGGAGAGGGCTAATTATCTGGCAACCATTACAATCATTACATTAGAGTAGTACAAAGGCTTAACGGGGAGCAATACATGTCCTTCTTCAATGGATACATCAACTCGGCCCTCCTTATGTTTCAGTACACATGGACAATGGGGACACCGAGGCCAATGTGATTAACAATGACCATTATGCACAAATTCTCCAATCGCAAATTTGCTTAATGGGTAATGTTCTCGCAAATGTTTGTTTTCAAAGATAAAGCCATAAAGTAATTATACCGCGACAAATGCCCAAAGATTGTGCCGGTGAAAATGTTGGTATGATGATGTTTTCCTAACCGAAAAGGGATTGCAGCGCCCTCCTTCGGCAAGTGGAGTGTCACTTTCTTAAACTCAAAATAATATGTTCTAACGTTTGGTAAACTGTGTAATTAATACAACTACATGTATAGGCATTCCATCTGCCTCTAGAAAATGTCGAGCATGGCTTTGATTGCAATTTGATAACCAAACATTCGGGTTTGTTTGTGTTAGAACATTTGGATCTATACAACCCATTATTTATATTGTTATTAAGGGTCTATGTAACTTTTGGCGCGAGATTTGAAGAGAAAATTTGTAGTCAGGCCCCGTACATTACGTCTGGGAACATGGCACATCAAAACGACACGATTTTACACGCATACGTACATTGAAACTTGAGCATGTTGAACGCCTAGTGGTTTTTACAAAAGCTATTGCTGCTATTTTTATTTAACTATGCGACTTTTTAGTGACCAAATGGGTTGTAAGATGTGGGTCTGCCTACGTATTATTATAGAAATACGGCCACGGAGCAGACTGCACGCACGCACTATGGCTGCTGTATATAATGTGCGGACGGTCGCATAGGACCTGCACGCACGGTGAATCACATGCGGTACCAATAAAACATCGTGTCACTTGGCAAAAGCTAAAAACATACCCTCAATGTTCAAACTTACCCGAATTTTTTCACGTTTAGCAAATGCTCCTCTCTGGGTTCGTCACGTCTTTCAGATACCTTCTTCGACTTCCCACTAGCTGGAAAAATTGTTGGGACGGCGTCGTGTTTAAGAATGGCTCTTCTCGTCATGTCAAATGAGTGGTGTATCCCGGATTCGAAGCACGACGGCGGCTCGAAATGTTCGCTGCATAGCGCTGAAAAAGACGTCGGACCGGACCACTTTGCTCTAGTTATTCTGACTTTCGCAGCCCACAACCGCCTATACTTGGGATCTGCAGGAAACAGATGAAAACTGACCCCATCTTTAGTAGTTTTGCTGCATCCAGCAGCAATACACCTGGTCGGCATTGCCGGAAAAATGCCAGAAAAAGAACCTTTTTCGCAGCGTACAAACTAACGTCTTAGAATTACATGTACTTTTGCACGTGTGTTTATCTACGCATCGAGGGGGGTCTATGTTTGATCGAGGCAAAGTCTTCCTTTTCCTACGTCACAAAAGGGGTAGGCAGAGTCAACCCCCCCAAGCAATTAATTAATTTTTTTAACATATAAATCGAGACAAACAATTACTCAAAAAATTGTGTTATTGTTAATAAACATATACTCTTATGTTTAAAAGAAAAAAAATCCTATTTCAGGTGCCTTTAAATCTGAGGTCTCGAAATCAAATTCGTGTAAAATTACTTTTTTCTCGAAAACGACATTACTTTAATAGAGGGAGTCGTTTCTCACAATGTTTTATACTATCAACCTCTCCCCATTACTTGTTACCAAGAAAGGTTTTATGCTAATAATTATTTTGAGTAATTACCAATAGTGTCCGCTGCATTTAACAAAGGATGAGGAAAAATCAACTGGTTCCACGTTTTGTTATTTCACTCAAATTTGTTGATTAGGCACCATACCAAATAAAATATTGTGTTTCAATTAAATTCAATTAAATTTCAATACAAGTTATTATAAACATCATGTTCACATTTTTTTTTACTCCAGTGTACATCTTAAAAAACACAAAAACCACAATTTGCTCTTGATAAGAAAATTGTTTGTGTTTCTGTTTCCTAATACAGTCTACAATGTAAAATATGCCCACTATACATCAATGCAAAGCCCATGCTGTGAGTCACCGACAAGTGAGTTATACAAAATGGTTAACACGTATTTGGGGCACGGTATTGTCAGGAAATAATGAGTACTTTCAAAGAATGTCACACCCAACATGTCTACACGCGTATTATAGTCACGAATGACTGAGATTTCGATAACTGTAACAACACCACTTACTATAGTTTCGATTGTACAGAAACATTGTTAACATGTAAAAAAAAATGCTTATGAGTGACGACCGTTTCGAGAGATTTGGACACCCACACACACTTTTCTATTGTTGCTAAACAAACCGTTTTGGTTGGAGTAGACGCCCGTAAAGCCAAGTTTACCCTTCATGTGAATGCTATATACGAATTCTGACGTCACAGTCCTGTTTTCGCTGCATGAGTTGTGCACATTTCAATTGATACGAATTATTCGTTGAGCAATTGTGAAGTTAAAATTCGTATCGCACTGGCTTGAAGAATATTAACCGGGCATTAGTAGAGTACAACAACAATATTAACATGCTGTGACGAAATTCAACACTTTCTGCAAACTTTTAACTAAATTAAACAACTAACCTTGATGATAAGTTGCTTTGTTTCCAACAATGTTTTTGAATTCGGGCTGTGACGTTGCAATATAAAAAGTCTATAAGGTGCTCGTTTCAATTAATATTTCTTTAAACAAATGTATCCAAACTGATTTTGATGTTCTAAGTCGTTGTACTTAAATCAGATAGTGAATAATAATAGTAAAATGACAAAAAGGTAACCACATATAGGGAGGCCTTGAACTCGACTATTCGTTACACCAGTTAATTGTCTCTATATCCGGAAGTGCCCGAAGGCTGAATTTTCAGTAAATGCTACAGAAAGCAATCGAAACTGTGTAGTTTCATCAAAAGAATAGCCTTTTTAAATCTAAATAACTTAACTCCAAAGGCATCAAAACTATTAACAGTAGGCTATTCTAATAACCCAAGGTCATCCATTGTACTCTGTAATTAATATTTGTGATTTTTGTTTGTGAAATCAGCTGATGGTTCTATAATATAGGTCATGAGCTCATTTATCTGTAGTATCTCCAGCTGTGTGTAGGACAGCTGGTGTTAAAATGGCGCACACTTTCTATTAAGTCTGTCTGGCAAATATGAATAATTAAGTGTTGCAGTTATTAATCTGGTGCTTTTACGGTTTGGAACACAAGGTTTAACCCTTTTTATTGCACACTTTATTTTATTTTAGTGATAAATTGATCATAATAATGTACGCATTATTTTTATATATATATATTTTTTGCGAATGTCGTGTGTGTGTCCCCCCCCCCCCCAAAAAAAGTCACCATTCATCAAAAAAGCCAGTTTGCCCACTCTGAACACTGTGTGGCCATAAGGTCTTAATTTTAATTTTATTTATTTAGGAATTATTGCATGAATTGGATATAATACCAAACTTTAGTATGAATTTTGTTTTAGTATAGAAATCGACTTCGACTTGCCGAAAGAGGTCGCTGTGTTCACTTTTCGGGAATTATTCTGGACGACGCAGCAGAGTAGTCTTGTTCCCAGACCCAAAAATCTCCGACTAGGCTCTGTCGAATTTAGGGTCCGGTATCACCCAAAATCACGTGACCAAAAAGGAGGAATTCCTCCTCTTTAAAAGTTATCCGAAATGTTCCGAACGTGTTGTCCTTAACATTCGGACAGTATCGTTGATGTTCGGTACGGACTCGTAATGTCAGTCCTGTCGGCCGTAGATCCAGGAGTTTTTATGCCAGTTATTGCCAATGCAGGCGTTGTGCCTAAATAAAGCGTTTGCAAAGCGATGCGACAAGTTCAAAATATATAAACTGGGAAATCGCTCCGGAATCTGGTAAGTTTTGTCCCTTTGTCCTTTTTCTTCAAAAATATTTTTCTTCAAAAGTGTTTTGACTTGAGTGTTCATTAGACGTTGATTGAGGATTAAGTTTCATGATTTTTAAAAGTGGTAAAAATGGGGCAAAATCTGGTGGCTAGCTGTCGAAATTATACGTGTTGGACCAGATTGTAATTAATTGACGATCAAAATAATCTCGTAACCCTCCGGCCTGGCGGCCGTTGGGAGGAGGGTTACGTTATCGCAACTAGTTGCACGTGCAGACAAGTTGCGTCATGCTCTATTTTTAACCGTGGGCGATACCTGACCTAAGATTTTTAACAAGAGACGTCAAGGAATCTTTGGTCAGGGAACCAGACTAGCAGCAGAGTCAATACACACACGTAACTGTCTGCTTTCTAATGAATTCACATTGACGCTTTGTTTTGTTTTGTTTTGTTTCATCACACGATCTTCCTGAAGATGATCAGAGTATACTGATCGAAACGTTGAGTCGTTTACCACCTGTTCTTTTAAGAACCATAACATTACCGCAAACCTCCCTTTTGAACAACATTTAGTAAAGTTGAATTTAATGAGCGATTTTTGCAACGTTAATGATAGTGAACAAAATATTCACAAAAGCGCTTATAATTGGCATGTTCAGACTGTTTATAAAAAAAATTAAATAAATAGGAGTTTATTACTAGTATTTTATGAAATACAAATTACAAATTAAAGGGTTTGGGTACTTTTTCAAAATGTCCATAGATTTACATTAAACTTCCAGGGTTTGAAGATAATGATTGTGGAAAGCTTCCCTTTGAATATTACTTACTGAAGTGCTGTAGTTTTGGTAAAACGATGTCATGAAAATACGTTTGTAAATGATTAAAATAGTTTTCGTCTCATGAGACGAAAATTACTTTCATGACATTGTTTTACTAATTTTCCAAAAACTGCAGCACCTCAGCACGTAATATTTTCAGGGAAGCTTTCTACTATCATTATCTTCAAACTGTGTAAGTTTAGTGTAAATCTGTGGACATTGTGTTTTTTGTCCTACAAAAGTTACATAGACCCTTTAAGGAGCCTTCGTGGGGTCCTTTAGTCCATTTAGCCAGCATAAAATGTGTATATTATTGGTCTTTTGACAATACCAATGCTGTCCATGTACTTTAATAGTCTTTCAGAAGCGTCTTCTTTGTATATTATTTTAGTTTTATTAACTCTCCCCACCGAAAGTGAGGCTGAAAAGTTCTATTCGTATCGTACGGTACAATCTATCTACATCAGTTCCGTAGTTCTTACACACTGTCCTAAATCGATCAGTAGATGGGGCTGTTCAAAATGAGCTAAAGTCGAAAGTGTTCATGCATTTGTTTCTCTCCATTTCCCCGCTTCTCAATGCATCACCTTATAACCAAATCAGTAGGATGTTCAATATTAAACTGGGATGGGTGGAACCTCTTTACACCCAACCATAATGGTAAACGTGACACCTTTTTGATCAACAAAGACCAGTTCTCTCACTAAATGTTTATGCATGAAATAACAAACCTGGGAACATTTGGACTCAACTGGTCATCGAATTTGCAAGAGAACAATTAAAGGAGAACAACTCCTCCATTGTAACACTATTAAATGTATACTTTCAGATGCCTAGAAAAAAATTCACCCCATACATAAGAGTATTTATCGTAAGATGAGCTGTTAGTATTGCCACAATGATTTATATTGTGACATCAAACGTTGCTTAATAATAATAATGAAGGTCCACACCTGTTAAGATTGTAGGCTCAGCTACTTCACAGTGCTCAGGATAACCATATTGATTTGTAGTGTACACCACACGATGCGTAGATTCACACTTATCGACACCGGAAGCTCGGAGGTCTAAACACGGTGATCGGCTGATGAGTGTTCTGATTCAATTGTTCTCTGGCTTAGGTAGAAGACGCATATTTAGCAGGAAATAATATTGGAAATAGTTTGAAGTTTCAATACAAGTTATAGTTGGATTGTTCTCGTTTTTTTTCTTCAATTGCCTATAAAGTATACTTCATTTTTCTGCGAACACGGCTTTCATCAGTAAAGCACTATCATAATGGTGCGTTCGTTTAGCTCCCCCGGGTCGACCCGGGTGTGTGGCGTTTTTTTCCCCAGGACGAACGTGTGCAGATAATTACCCACGTTCGTCCTGGAAAAAGGAACGAACGCACCCTCAATGAGTCTATAGCTTTGAAACACGGCTTGGGTTTGGGCTTTGTCCACCCGAGGAAAGGGTACGGAGACTGCCTTGTCCTAGACTTGACTCAAGTCGCAATCTCGTGCCATCGCTAGAAAACTGCTCTGTACTCCCCAAACCTGTTTCTCGGGACCACTAATAGCTATATAGACCTCTCGCACGAGAACGGGACTTGAATCAAGGCTAGCCTTCCTGCCCATGGTTCCAAAATGAGCCTACGGCCGTGTCCGAAACGGCGACTTCGGCTACAGCTACGGCTAGATCGCGCGCGTCTGCCTATTCTTCAACACTGGTAGACGCGCTGATCTAGACGTAGCTGTAGCCGAAGTCGTCGTTTCGGACACGGCCATACTCGTCCTGAGACGACTGCGGTCGGTTAGAACATCGCCCTCTTTTGTCTCGTAACGGTTATTCTTGTTTTAGTATTGTGGCGTTCTTTAATTCGTTTAACTTGTTGTAGCATTCTGTTTGCTTTTAAACGAGTTTGTTTCTTTGTACCATCATACCGACGATTTCTTTAGAGAATTATGGGTACGTATTTAATTTTTATTCAAGACAGAAGGACGGTAGGCCCCCTATTCACTTAAATTTTTGCATTTCAGTAAAAGCGATTATCGAGTCGTACGTTGACTCTTGTTTGAACTGGAGCGAACTAGTGGTCATTGAACTCGTTCTGCCCACGATGCTGATCTTCGCGCACTCAGTTAAGTGTGTGTCAAGAGATCTTGGGAATATAGACAACACAGCCAAAACATTCGTGATGAAATGAAATGAGAGAAACTAAACCCCAAACCCCCAAAGCACGCTGACATTTCAATTGTGCTAAAATTCCCTTCTGAGAACCGACATGATAAGGACGTAGAATGAACTCGCGGTGGGATGTCGACCACGTTCCCCGACCCTCGCTATTCATTCACATCGGTATGGTTAGGGATCATAACATAGACAGCGCGAACAACACTCAATTTGGATAATGCGTTGACAATTAAAGGAACACGTTGCCTTGGGTCGGTCGAGTTGGTCTTTGAAAAGTGTTTGTAAGCGTTTGTTATAAAATGCATATGGGTAGAAAGATGTTGTAAAAGTAGAATACAAGGATCTACACAAATATGCCTCGAAGTTGCGTGGTTTCCTTTTACAGCGCGACTAACACGGTCGGCCATTTATGGGAAACAAATTTTTGACTCCCATAAATAGCCGATCGTGTTAGTTCGCGACGCACATGGAAAACCATTTTCAGTGATACTTGTGTGGATCATTATATTCTACTTTAAAAACATCTTTCTAACCATGTGCATTTCATATCAAACGGTTTCAAACGCTTTTTATAGACCAACTCGTCCGATCCAAGGCAACGTGTTCCTTTAAAGGCAGTGGTAATTGGTAATGGTCAAAGATTAGCCTTCCCAGTTGGCGTATCTCAACACATGCATAAAATAACTTACCTGTGACAATTTGAGCTCAATTGGTCAGCGAACTTGCGAGATAATAATGAAAGAAAAATAACCCTTGTAACACGAAGTTGTGGTGTTTAGATGGTTGATTTCGAGACCTCAAGTTCTAAATCTGAGGTCAAATTCGTGGAAAATTACTACTTTCTCGAAAACGATGTCACTTCAGAGGGAGCCGTTTCTCACAATATATCATCAACCTATCCCCATTACTCGTCACCAAGAAAGGTTTTATGCCAATAATTATTTTGAGTCGTCCCACCAAACTCTTCATAATTTAGGATTAATCTTAGGACTTGCAGTACGAATTTCTCCATGCAAAATTAACCAAACTGGACGTACAAACTCTTAAAATAACAAGGCAAATGTTTCACAAAGTTCGTAACTATAAATGCAGTTTGGGCAGGACTCAGGATGTACATTTTGCCAAATCCGTTTTGTATTAAGCAATGTGCGGCTGAGCTGAACCGGGTACTTTTTACGAATTTCCCCTCTACAAAATTAACCAAACTTGCCTACAAACCCTCAAAATAACAAAGCAAATGTTTTCTGAAAGTAAATTAAGTGAGAGGATGTAGTTATTAAAGACCAATAAAATTACCGTTTCTATTATTTTAGTTTGTATAGGGTTCCACAGATGTAATAACGTATAAAATTTGATGTTTTGTCAGGGGACTTCGTCACGCGGGGCGCGCGCCCCGGCGGATATGACCAGAAAGTTTACATGAGAATTAACTGATATGAGAATAAACTAAAAATTAAATGAGGCCGACGCTCTGTTACCCCCCAAAAGCGGGGTGGTAAAAACAGTAGATTAGATGTTGCACAGCATGTTCCGAAAACTCGCTTTATTTGGTGCTCCGACAACTATGTATGCGTCGTTGGACGTACGCTCGATAAATCACGATGAATGGGGCCTTAGATTCTAAAATAGTGTACACTTTATTTGAAACAAAACAAAAATCATTCAACAATTATAGCAACCAATCATTAAATGTATTTATTTTCAATACAATAGTGCAGAAATTGACTTTGTCGTTAAAGTCCATACCAACTGGGGCGTTTTTTTTTATCTGCTGTATACCAGAACTTCTTCCTTTTCAGTCAGATATTACTCCCCGCGGCTATTAGAGGCTGAATTTATGAGTTTGTTGAAAGGAGGGTACCACTTTCATACAAGCCGTTGTAGTCGGATATCTCCTCTGCTATTAGTAGCGTTGATTATTGTTGAGGGGGGAGACCAGACTTAGACCACTCAAATCCGTGGCTATCGGTGACTATGGATTTGTTGCGGAGGGAACCAAATACCACTGCTGATTCCAAATTCATCGTGTTATACAATTGTCTGATTACCCATCTCCATACAAATTAACCAAACTGGACGTACAAACCCTCAAAATAACAAGGCAAATGTTTCACAAAGTTCGTAACTATTATGAAAGCAGTTTGGGCGGGACTCAGGATGTACATTTTGTCAATTGAACTGAATTATACCAAAATGTGCTCAACACAATAAAATAAGTGTGTCATTGGAGCAGTGTACGCGCTATATTTTTAGTCGACTAAGCATTATTACCCTTACAGTTATCTTAGCCTGGAAATACTCAGTGCGGTGAATAAAATTGATACAATGAAAAAAGCCGATTGAATTAAAACTATGCGTAATAGAGGCGAAAAATAATCCACATATACGGATAGTGCGTTGGCCCGCTCGATCAACACTAAAATATTACGAAATACCCTACATATCATGCCAAGTACCATCATTGCCAAGTATACCCTTCCCAAATATTAAAGCTCAGTTCTAGAAACAAACACCAATTTCTTTAGTTGGAGAACGCAAGAGAGAAGGTGAGGAGGGGAGGCGACGTTCACAACTATGTTGTGCACGCTCAACAATTTATCAAAATACAACATTAATGACAATTTTCCATACCGATGATAAATACAATTTTTAATCCAATCCTACGAAATGATTATTACCTGTAAGAATAACTCCCTTACCCCCACATTACCTTTTACAACATTTGTATACAAGAATCCTCCTCATCTAGCGGGGTGCCGCGCGAAGCGCGGCAACCCGCTAGTCCTTTTAGTCAGATATCTCCTCTGCTATTAGCAGCGGTGATTATTGTTGGGGGGGGGGGCAGACTCTTGCGAGCCTTTTAGTCGAGTAAATCCGTGGCTATCAGTGACTTCGGATTTGTTGCGGAGGGAACCAAATACCACTGCTGATTCCAAATTCATCGTGATATACAATTGTCTGATTGGCTCTTTTAAAAAAAACGTCTGTTGTCGGCAATATTTGAATTATACCCAATGTGCTCAACACAATAAAGTAAGTGTGTCATTATAGCAGTGTACGTGCTATATTTTTAGTCGACTAAGTAATTACCCTTACAGTCATCTTAGCGGGAAAATACTTGGTGCAGTGAATAAAACTAATACAATGACAAAAGCCGATTGAATTAAAACTATGCGTAAAAGAGGCGAAAAATAATCCATATTATTTTATACAGATAATTCGTTTGCCCGCTCGATCAACACTAAAATATCACGAAAAACCCTACATATCATGCCATGAACCATCATTGCCAAGTACACCTTCCCCAATATTAAAGCTCAATTCCAGAAACAAACACCAATTCCTTTAGTTGGAGAACGCAAGAGAGAAGGTTAGGAGGGGAGGCGACGTTTCACAACTATGTTGTGCACGCTCAACAATTTATCAAAATACAACAAATGACAATATTCCATACCGATTATAAATACAATTTCTAATCCAATCCTACGAAATTATTATTACCTGTAAGAATACCTCCCTTACCCCACATTACCTTTCACAACATTTGTATAAACTAGAATCCTCCTCATCAGCGGGCTGCCGCGTGCATCCCGCTAGTATGTATTAAAGACACTGGACACTATTGGTAACTGTCAAAAAAACAGTTTTCTCACTTGGTGTATTTCAGCATATGCATAAAATAACAAACCTGTGAAAATTTTAGCTCAATTGGTCTTCGAAGTTGCGAGATATTAATCAAGAAAAAACACCCATGTCACACGAAGTTGTGCGCTTTCAGATGCTTAGTTGATTTTGAGACCCTCAAAATCTAAATCTGAGGTCTCGAAATCAAACTCGTGGAAAATAACTTCTTTCTCGAAAACTACGTTCAGAGGGAGCCGTTTCTCACAATGTTTTATACTATAAACAGCTCTCCATTACTCGTTTTACCAATTAAGGTTTTTCGCTGATAACTGATTTGAGTAATTACCAATAGTGTCGAGTGACTTTAACACCCATTAGTTGATGAAACCTAGTAACATAAATATTTCAAAGTTTGCACTAAAAAAGCTAGAATTGAACCAAAGTTCCCCGTGCAAAAATGTACACACCTTCCTTATTTTCAGAACGGAAACGTTCGTCGGTATGCAACGGCAATGCACACACCATAGTTATTATCCTGAGGAGAGACTTGTCATTTTTACCTCGCTCACAATCATTAGGACTCAATGTACAATGAAGCACACTTTAAAATGGACAATTCCCTTCCTCTCTAAGAACACATTGTACTCCTTCAATGCTTCATATCAGTCTAAACCTTGATCACGATGCAGCCATCTTGATTCGTTCTCATTCAAATGTAACGAAACCGAGACTGAAGGGGCAAATAGTCTGGTTCCCTCTGTACGATGAATATTAGATTCCAGTTCCAATCTGCCGACCAAACTGGTGACAGAATGATAAAGGAGATGAATTCAGCTGCCAAATGGTTCATATTTTTACTACACAAAATTAATGCCCCAGACTGTTTTTGTGTCGTCTTTTGGTCAAAATGATTTGAATGCGTGAAAAGGAGATCTGATTGATTTATTAGGAAAACAACTCTTGTGAATGATGGTGTTTTCATTTCAACGTCCCCATGAAAGAGTGAACAATAATTATCCCGCCACTAATTGGGAAGATTCTTTTAAAGATGCTCCACTTCCGGCAATCGCCGCTACTAAATTTGATTATTTTACTCGTCTGCTTAATGGCAATTCACCAATCAAATCCCGTGGGGAGAAAATTTTATCCCAGGTCTTGCCAGCCACGCGCGACGTTCTTTGGCCCATCACTCCGTATAAGAAAGCGTCTGCATGACTAGTAACGATATAAACCTTTTGTCATGGTTGTGCCACTAGTGTGTCCGACCTAGTTCCTCCAATCAGAGTTTTTGAGCGTAATAGGCTTTGCGTATAGCGCCCTCATGCGTGTTAGTGCCCCAAACGCTTTCCTAACTTTTACCCACATAATGATTTTTGGTGTGAAAATACCAAGTGAAAGGGGGGGGGGTGAATACCATACTTTTTATTTTAACTGCAGGTGTAATCCTGTCCAAGACATAACTAAAACTGTTTCTCTTCACCCAGTGGTAAAAGGGTTTCTGTGATCGAAGGCAGTGATTGATTTAGCAGTTGTGCGCTATACTTGACAGCACAGGCTGTATACTGGCAAGGGAGCAGAGAAGGCTCAAGAAATGCAATAAATGGCCCAGGTACCATGGGTTATAATCTTAAGCGCCATAATGGTCATGGAGTGACGGATTTGTGTGCCATATATAAGCAGCCATTTGTTGATCTGACATCTATTATGTTAATAGCCAGCTTACACTTTTACTATTAGTATTACTGATATTTATTGATAGCCTTTTGATACATGATCTATGTAAATTGGACAGGGGCCTTTTTAATACAAACATATCACAAATTTTTGCTCTGAATAGTGATCTGCTTAAAAAGCCTGTTTAGATGACATTGTGATCGGTCATACATTGTAGTTATATTAGTTAATGACAGGCAATACCTTTATACATACATACATACATACATACACACATATCAGCATGTATATGAGGCGGCATTTATATGAGGCGCCTTTTATCTTAACGTTTAATTGTACATAATTATGCAATCTTTCCATTTGTTTGCCCTTTAAAAGGGTTGTGTTACCTTCTGTACGTGAATTCTTTGGCCACGACATGAATCCCTACTTACTTTGAGTGAATATGTATATTTGTAGTACCATTTGCCTGAAGAAGTTTCAACTTCATTAGTCGTCATGTTTTTTAGAACAAAGTGTGAAAACCTCAGCGCGATGTTTTCAAGAGAGGTCATGAAAATCAGTATGCCTATACTGGCACATATATTGTATACATGCAGAAATAATATTCGTCTCATGAGACGAAACAAATTTTTTTGAGAGTGTTTAACTCATTTCTCACAAACAAAAGCAAGTCATATTTTCAGGGAAGCTTTCTACCGTCATTATCTTTAAACCGTGTCAGTTTAATGTAAATCTGTGGACATTGTGTTTTGTGTCGTGCAAAAAGTAACAAAACCCCGATCGACTTGGCATATTTTTTTCTGAAACAGCGTCTCACTTTTCTTCCAGGTTATTACAGAATTATAATAGCTAGAACGGTTTAAGGTAATTGTTATCCAATTTAGCTTACGTAAGTGCAATAGGGAAATTAACATCAATATCTGCCTCAATAAGGAAGACTTCACAATAGTTCACCTAAATACCCCAGAGAGAGATACAAGAGATCTAATGAATTCATCCGAATATGAAACCGAGCCACAATACTGAGGGCAGTTTATGTCATATTATCTTCTTGATGTATGACATTTTGTAAGATTACCCATGTTTAACTCTGATGTAACTTCACGTCAAACGCATTTTATAATAGGGAAAAGTTAAAGACACTGGACACTATTGGTAATTGTGAATGGCCAGTCCTTTCACTTGGTGTATCTCAACATATGCATAAAATAACAAACCTGTGAAAATTTGAGCTCAATTGGTCCTCGAAGTTGCGAGATAATAATGAAAGAAAAAAACACCATTGCCACACGAAGTTGTGTGCTTTCAGATGCTTGATTTCGAGACCTCAAAATCTAAATCTGAGGTCTCGAAATCAAATTCGTGGAAAATTATTTCTTTCTTGAAATCTACGTCACTTCAGAGGGAGCCGTTTCTCACAATGCTGTATACTATGAACCTCTCCCAATTACTCGTTACCAAGTAAAGTTTTATGCTAGTAATTATTTATCACAATGTTTTATATTATCAACAGCTCTCCATTAATCGTTACCAAGTAAGTTTTTATGCTAAAAATTATTTTGAGAAATTACCAATGTCCACTGCCTTTAAGTGTATCTGTCTTCACCCTTAACACTATAAAAGCACGGCACGTGCGTATGCAATTAAAGGAGATGGCTGTTATGAAATGATTTAAATTGACCTGGTACTTGTTCCATTTTATTATACTATTAATTCGTCATGAGTTAGCCTTCGAGACTTGAATCGAATTTGATGTTAAACAAAGTGATTCAATCAACCAACTCCATTACCGATCTTCATAGTGTTATCACGCTCCATGTCGTCTTAAACCATGGAGTTAAAACGAATGGTTCGATACATCAACAGAAAAATAAACAAATAGAGAAATTAACAAACAAGACAAATATATAAATAGACCCCCCCCAAAAAAAAAAAAAAAAAAAAGAGAGAAAAAAAAAAAAAAATAAGAATAACAAAATAATTAAACATATATAATTTATATAGTATCAATAGACAAATATGCTAAGGGAACATTTTTTTATATATATATCTTTTTTAACAAAATAGTTGCTGGCAGTGTAAGCACTTTATGTAATCCTACAGATACATAAACTTACAAATCTGTAGAAGTTTGAAATCGATCGGCCATCTGGGTCACGAGAAAATCAAAACCGATTTCTCACTTTGCATGGCATCGATTTAAAAACAAAATGAACAAAACGCTCACTGAGCGATTAACTTCAAACGGGAATTTTTTTAATTTTGTATTTCTCATCAAATATGACATTTCAGACATAAATCCTTCAAAGGACGTTTTCTACTATTGTCATATTTATTAGATCGGATTTTTTTTCATTTTTATATAATATTAAAAAAATAAAATTAAAGAAAAACTGCTTGCCCTTCCTACCCACCGCACCCCAACGGAAAATGGTTAGTTTCGCCACTGGCTCTTTAAGGTTGAACCATACCCTGACAAACCCTACAACAACTTAAAGGTGCGGTAATATTCCCGTCAGATGAAGATGGGAGTAATTAAATCGTCGGTCATTCGAGAAGACAATTGCCTTATCAGTTCGACCTATCGACTCTCGCTAACTGCCGATCCTGAAATCGATATCAAAGGAATCGAGAAGTATGAAAGATATATGAAAACAAGATATGAGAGAAATCACCAGGCACTATATTCGAGTCCTTACGGCATGCAATGGATGGGCCATACGGTGGACGAACAGATAACATCACAATGAATATAGCTCTGATGCATCCAGCCTAATCCAGTAAACAAAATTGGCTTAAATTTGATTTTTACTGCACGCAAATATATTAAACTCATTATTTTGTCCTTTTTTCTCCTTCTTGTTTTGGCCGATGCCCACAGTAGCTTTGCAGAATTGGTAGCACCAATATTCAGATTGAAAACTTACCTCTTCCAAGTGGAGATAATTGTTAAGTGATGCGGGCCTAGCCGTAAAAATATAAATTATTTTCCTTATGCTTATAAACCCTTTCATGTACCGACCGGTCGCTGTTAGAGCGACCGGTTAAATTTTAATTTAAAGGCAGTGGACACTATTGGTAATTGTCAAAGACTAGCCTTCACAGTTGGTGTATCTCAACATATGCATAAAATAACAAACCTGTGAAAATTTGAGCTCAATCGGTTATCGAACTTGCGAGATAATAATGAAAGAAAAAAACACTCTTGTCACACGAAGTTGTGTGCGTTTAGATGGTTGATTTCAAGACCTCAAGTTCTGAACTTGAGGTCTTGAAATCAAATTCGTGGAAAATTACTTCTTTCTCGAAAACTATGGTACTTCAGAGGGAGCCGTTTCTCACAATGTTTTATACCATCAACCTCTCCCCATTACTCATTACCAAGTAAAGTTTTATGTTAATAATTATTTTGAGTAATTACCAATAGTGTCCACTGCCTTTAACCCCTCCGAAACATGGCTGTAAAAACTCAGTTTTTAGAGTGGAAAACAAAACTGTTATAAGGTTGTTTTTGTTTCTTGTGTTGTGTTTTGTTGGAGACGCCATTGACAATTAGTATATCAATAATAATGTGTCAATGTGATAAATTTATCAACCAAATAAATGGTGCATGAAATGGTTTTACCTCAAACTAATATATGGAGTATGAAGTGTCTCCCGAACCGAAAATTATAAACGCCTCACATTTCTAGCTCACGAAGAAGACCAATATTGCCAACTTTTCCAATTTAGCTCGTCTCAAGCATGGAAGCAAGCATGAAATAGGGTTGTGTTGTTGCAGTGAAAATGGAACACGTTTGTGGTCAATCGGCCGTTGGAATTTTTAGTGAAGAAAAGGCCCAGTTTTAATATTCTATTGATTCGCTTGATTTGGGTTCTTCGTGAGATTTTTACGATTTGAATAGGCTAGACTTTTAATATGCACGTTTGGGTTGATAGCTGCTTCGATGTTGTTACTACCGCTTATTGTAGGCAATTGGTCATCGAATGTGAAAGAAAAAACACCCTTGTCACACGAAGTTGTGTGCTTTCAGATGCTTGATTTCGAGACTTCAAATTCTTAATCTGAGGTGTCGAAATCAATTTTTTTGAAAATTACTTCTTTCTCGAAACCTACTTTACTTCAGAGGGAGCCGTTTCTCACAATGTTTTATACCATCAACCTCTCCCCATTACTCGTTACCAAGTAATGTTTTTTGCTAGGAATTATTTTGAGTAATTACCAATAGTGTCCACTGCCTTTAACTGAGCCTTGGCTCAACTTGATAAAGCAATAAAATTCATGGTATGTGATTTGGATTTTGACATTACACTTATTGAGCATCTAGCTCAAATCATGAGACATCGAGACTGACTGTTTCAGGACGCTTCTGTCATTTACGGCTTATAGGTGGAACATTCACAGGGTTTTCTCTTCGTTCACTGTTAAGGAAAGATTTCAGTGCTTGCACTGACCCATTGATTTAATAATAATAATAATAATAATAATAATAATAATAATAATAATAATAATAATAATACCAAAACTTATATAGAGCCCTTATCTTGTAAACATGCTATAGGGCGCTGGACATGGAAATATTATAGACAAACTAAAGAAAATAAGAAAATACGCAATTGTAGCAACGGGAGTTAGTAAAAAGAAACTTAATAAATATAAATCAAGAAGTATTACAAATGCAATTATGTCTAAAATCTAAAATACAAAACATGATTACACATTGAAAACATTAACAGTAGGTTAAAAAAATACATGCCGATTCGAAGCCAATTGGGATTAATTTACACCCGTGGGCCTTTAGAAAAGAAAACCATCCCATGCCAGTCAAGTCCACCCTTACGTAGACTTGACTCAAGTCAGACTTTCGTAGAGTCATCGGTTGTTTGATATCTCTGTGGTCGACTCGCTAGCACTAAACACGAATTTATCAAAAGTCTACCCCCTTTCCAGGAATGTTTCACTTGTGAAGGGCCCACTCAAAACAGGAAAAGACTAAACAATTTATGTTGTATTTCCGTATGTCATTTGACCTGTTTGCTCTTGAATGTACCATGTTTTCCTAAACCTCGCGAATAGTAATGTGTTTATAAACTAATTGAGAGACTTGCAATGTAAACAGAATTCTTCCTTTTCTTCCAAAAATTATACCAGGCTGTTGTCAAATTACTTGGCCACGAAGGGTGAAGTCTAAAAGTAATTAAGCAAAGCAAATTAGTACAATTTGTATTTCGATGTTCATTCAAACTAAATCAGCATTAGAATTGTGATTTTCGAGGAATGTTGCCTTTGTGAAGGGCCCACTAAAACCAGGAAGACTAGCACTTGATGTTGTATTTCCGTAGGTCATTTGACCTGTTTGCTCTTTTCCGTCCGGCTCGCTGGCCAAGGCGAGAGGGGGTGAGGGGAGCAATCGGTCGGCACAATCTGATTATCTGTGCAAGGCACAGGCCGCAGTGTGCTTTGGTTCGATCAGATAAATACGCACATGGCTTCTATATCTTGGCTGAAGGGGGCCGAGACCACTGAATGACGTAGGGCCAGTGTGTTTAAACGTTTAAGTGAGAAATGAACATCAGAGGGAAATGATTGAGTGCGAGTCAATTCCCTCAGGACTCTAGCGATTATTGGCAATTATTGCAAGTCGCAATACTTCTCTGACTGTTTTAAAAATACGCATAATTTTCTTTTTAGATAGAGGGGTTTGTTCTACAACACTGCCAATTCCTGTCTTTAGATTTTGTATGGATATGTTGGGATACACCAAGTGCAGAATACATGCTCTTTGACAATTAAGGTGTTCCGGGCCTGATACTTCACAGAGGCAACTTAGGTGATTGCCTCTCTGCCCCATGTTCATTGCCTTGGTGGCCTTGAAATGATCCAGCTGAAATTTGCAATTTCCTAAAAGGGTGCCCTTCCCAAGGAGGAAATGCATGGTGCCCTTGCCCTTTCAAAGACGAAGCATACATGACATGTGTACAGTGCCTTTAATGTAGGGGGAACGTTGGGAAAAGTGTATTCAATTTGCAATGTAGTCTGACAGATCAAAATAATTCCTCGATTCAGACATCAACAAAAGGACAGCATACGCATCGTATAGCTCTTAACCCTCAGAACGAAAAGGTCGGACGGTTTAGACATTATTTTTAGCAGAGTGCGTTTTTCTTTATTTCCGGACTTGGAAGAAAAGAGTTTCCAAACATAATACTCGTCTTGAACTTTAATAATTCCACCTGTAAAGGGTGTCGCTTATTTCACAGATCATAAGATTTGATCAAAACAACTCGTTTTTTTGCGCCAAAAATAGTCTCAATGCAGACGTGTCTACGTCTGCGTCGAAAGTGAAAGCTTGGAAGTGCCAGACAATGGAGAATTATCACCCGATATTATTAAGGTATCATATATTATTAAGTGGTTGGCCATGAAGTGAATCCATACTCACTGTGAATGGAAATGTTTTGTAATAATTATAGTTTATCTGTAGAAGTTCCAGAATCAATATTTTGTACCATTTTGAGAAAAAAAGGTGAACATTCAGGGCAACGTTTTCGGGAGAGTCGCTTCATACGTTGAATATGTTAAACTATTTGCGTGTTACTGACTTCTCAAAAACTACAGCACCCAAATAATTGGGTCTCAGAATTCATCACTGCAATAACCTATCTTTCTGAAAGTTTGTATGTACTCAGCGCCTTGAGTACCTTGTTTGGTAGACGTGCGCTATATAAGACTTCGATATTATATTATTATTATTAAAAGAGCAAGTAATATAAGCTTTCTTAAAGACACTGGACACTATTGGTAATTGTCAAAGACTAGTCTTCACAGTTGGTGTATCTCAACATATGCATAAATTAACAGACCTGTCCAAATTTGAGCTCAATTGGTCGTCGGTGTAACGAGATAATAATGAAAGAAAAAACACCCTTGTCACACGAAATTGTGTGCGTTTAGATTTGTTGATTTCAAACAAATTCGTGGAAAATTAATTCTTTCTCGAAAACTACGTCACTTCAGAGGGAGCTGTTTCTCACAATGTTTTATACTATCAACCTCTCCCCATTTATCGTAATCAAGAAAGGTTTTATATGATAATTATTTTGAGTAATTACCAATAGTGTCCACTGCCTTTAAATAATTAGTTTTGCATTTAATTAGCGCCTTGAGTACCTTGTTTGGTAGATACGTGCGCTATAAAACTTCGATACATTACAAGACTTCGATATATTATAAGACTTCGATATCATCGTATTATTATTATTCTACTATTTTTAACTTGAACCTGAGTAAGTTTACACGTATCAGAACCCTTCAAATGACAGAATATTACAATAGTTTCCGAAACCATTCAATACGTTCATCTGGATTGTTAATAATCATAGGGTTCAAAGAGAGTGCTTTTCTTGTCAACTAATATAACCCGCACATTCGTCATAGGTCATTCTCCTACAAATTAATGTAATTGTCCGGAGAAATTTACCTCTTCGTACATCACAATACTCATATTTTTCTTTTGCGGTTCACAGACAGCCGTCTTACATTTTTAAATGATTGTTTCCATGAAATTATCCAGCATAGAGCATTTTGATATAGGCCTGTAATATAAACCTTTTTATATAACACCCAAGCAGATCCTTGCCATTTGATTGGAGGATTGTCCGTCACGTGATAGCAAATAAAAGTACCATTGCACGCTGAGTCACTCGCCGTGCTTTTTCGTTCCATCCGAAAAAGCTGAGTAAAAACATCACTGCGTGCGCGTGTCTTTGGTAACGCAGCAGGTGTTATTGCAAGAAGGCATAGTAAAATTACTAGCATTCGGCTTCTACAGTTGAAATTGTTTGTTTTGAAAGTTGTTTCTTTCAATCAAAATGACAAAGTTCTACTTGGATGTTATATAAAACAAATAATGAATGTTTTCCATTCGTGCAATGGTGCGAATATGTTCATTCGTTGAAAGCTGGAATGTTCCATTCAACTCGGCTCCGCCTCGTTGAATAGAACATTCCATCTTTCAACTCATGAACATATTCGCACCATTGCACTCATAAACATTCATTATGTGTATAACAAATTACTGTTTCCCTTCTACGCGTCAATAGCTCCCTCAACCTTAAAGGCAGTGGACACTATTGGTAATTGTCAAAGACTTGCCTTCACAGTTGGTGTATCTCAACATAGGCATAAAATAAGAAACATGTGAAAATTTGAGCTCAATCGGTCATCGAACTTGCGAGATAATAATGAAAGAAAAAACGCTCTAGTCACACGAAGTTGTGTGCGTTTAGATGGTTGATTTCGAGACCTCAAATTCTAAATCTCAGGTCTCGAATTCAAATTCATGGAAAATTACTTCTTTCTTGAAAACTATGGCCTTTCAGAGGGAGCCGTTTCTCACAATGTTTTGTACTATCAACAGCTCCCCATTACTTATCACCAAGAAAGGTTGTATGCTAATAATTATTTTGAGTAATTACCAATAGTGTCCACTGCCTTTAAATAAAATTATTACGTATCCGCAAAACCGTCAATCCCCTTACACTTGTTGATGATCTACTTAGAATATTTAGACACGAAATTGTACAGTTTATCACGAGAGACTCACGAGGTAAAACCGTATAGGGTTGCGATTGGGGACGTCAGAAGAACTGAATGGGCCATTAGCAAGGTGGTAATTGCCCTCAATAGTGTTTATCCAGCTCCTCCTCTTCCAATTTACACAGACAAAAAACGAAGGACTTGGGAAAACGAATTCAATAAAAGAAAGAGAAAATCTGTAGGTTTGTTTTGTAGACTCGGCCATTCAGATTAACCCACGTCAGCTTGGACAATGTTAAATGCACTGGACGCTATTTGTGATTACTCAAAATAATTTGTAACGAGCAATGGAGAGCTGTTGATAGTGTAAAACATTGTTTCAAACAACTACCTCTGAAGTAACGTAGTTTTTGAGAAAGAGGAAATTTCATATTCAAGTAGTAAAAGACTAAGGCATATGAAAGTAAAAGACTTGTGCAAACAAGGGTGTTTCATTCTTTCATTATTCTCGTGCAACTTCGATAACCAATTAAGTCAAAATTTTCCACAGATTGTTTATATTAAGCATTGTTGGGATACACCAAGTGAAAATACTGGCCTTTGACAATTACAAAACTTTTCCTGTGCCTCTAAAAGAGGGCTCTGCGGGGAACACCGGTTGCATGCCTTGTTATTCGTGATCTTAATACCTTGATGACTTCTTCATGTTTGTTTGAAATTTCATTTCTATCATTATTTTCCGGGGGTTTTGGGTTTCATTTGTAGGTTGTTTACGGTCACCGTCTGAGTGTAAAAGTGAAGTGCCATTAGAGAACGACAACGATGGGACGGGTGCTTTTAGTATTAAATTTTGTGCAATGCGAAGTATTGCTGGCGGGCGATTTGTTTGGCAAGGAGTCATGTTAAATTCGGCTATAGGTTTGGAACGGAGACGAGTTAATCCATGACTCATTTAAGACCTAAAGGGGATTTAAATCAATCTGTTTCAATACAAGTTGAGATATACACGGTTATTTTTTCTCTCCCTTTTTTCATAGTTTTTAATTTTTTTTTTTTTTTACTTGAGCTCTTAAAGGCTTCTCCTGCAGGTGTTTGGTGCTATATCAAATATGCTATTATCTGTATAGTACCATGGAAGGAATAACCATGTTATTAGTATTAATTTATTATAATAATGCTATTACTGTTTGCCTTTTATTTAGTCCCATATTAATCAAATACGTGCACGTACAGCATATAAAACTTGACAAATACCGGTGCGATTCAAAATGTGTTATTATAATTTGTTTAAAGTCATTAAACTTTAGAAACTTCTGGGTCAGAATCTACCAAATTCCAGTCTTCGTGGGGCCTGACCAATTTCTGAGTCAGTATGACCCAGACTCGTGTCAAAATAACCTAGAAAAGGGTCAACATCACGCAGAATCCAAGTCAATCCCACTACTTAACCACTTTCTGTGTCAGCCTGCGCAGAAATGGGTCAGGCCCCTCTGTGGTTATTATAGAGTGGTAGGTATAAACAACTCCCAATTTCGTAGAAAAAACAACAACAAATGGAAGCATTAATTTCCCCAGTGAATACGCGGGCAACAAATTGTTTGTGTTTGGAGGAACCATGTATGCGGTTTGTGTTATCCATTTCACTTGTTTAATTTTTAGTGAACGATTTGGTGCTGCTAATGTATGCCTTTGGCTTGCTCTATTTCTTTCCTGGTGAACTGTTTAGCTCTGCAAATGATCCTGCGCGTCCATATCCGTGTCTCGTGGGTGCCATTGAACAGAGATGATGTGTTGAAAAGGGGACAGTCTGTATCTGGTGCATAAGTTATTTGGGAGTAAGCGCGCCATACCGACAAACGGGAACATGCAACCTTTCATTTGTTGATTGATTTGTTATAGTTCGTTCTGTAACCCAATAAACTTGACCAATATAGGCTGAAGTTATTATTATTAATGGAAATTCAGATCAATGTGCATCATACCCATTATGTAAGGACGTAAAAAATAATATGTTTTTGAAGTCGTGCGAACGACTTCGGATGTCGTTCGAACGACTTGATATTATCTCATCGAAAGAACGATTTTTAAAATAGTTATTAAAATAACTATGCCTGTAAGTTACAACTTGGCATCAATGATCTTCCGTATTAATTTGTTAAAAAGAAAGGTCCACAAAATGAACCAGAAACTAACTATCTCTATTTATACTACTTTTTTTTTTTTTTTTTTTTTTTTTTTTTTTTTATAAATGTTTTACAGACAAGAAACAAAGCGCGGCGCAAAACAATTTTTTAAATGGTCAATGATCCCAAGGTTATTGATTTATTCATTTATTCATTTGTTATTTATTTCAACATATTTATACATGATACAAACATCGGCACATCGGCTGTTTTACACTATGTTCATAATGAGAATAACGAAAAACATGACTTATTTATTATATTTTTACAAATTTAGCCTCATGGAATAGATTAGTGTAAGTGACCAAATAAAAGGACCCAAAAAAGGAGCAATACTATCAAACAATACGGCAACTCAAAAACAGAGGATGCAAAGCGCGAGTCACGCGTGTCTGTTATAACTGTTATAGAGAAAAAAATACTCCCGTGGATGGCACAACAATATAGGCAGGATTTGTGAAAACGTGATTGGAATTCACTTTCCACAAACAAACCCAAACTAAAAGGAATAAAATCGGTGAATGGAAATATTAGTGAGCTCTCACGCAGTTCCGTTCGGATTACGAATTGTAAACACGAAGTACGAGACGTATGTAAAAGTTGCCTCATTACCACGAGGATAACCCCCAGGGAGATCGGCTCATGGTTACCCATGGGTCGGGGCTTGCATGTCCTGTCTGTTGTTCACCATTACTGGACATTGTCGTGTGTAAATATCGCACAAATTCCCTAGTAAAGTGGCCTGTGTTTTGGACCCTTTTTTGATGAATAAGAAGTTGAGAAAAACATCCCCCTGGTAAATAGCAAAGGTCAGATGTTAGGGAATTCGGTTGAGCTGGACGGGGAAATCTTTCGAAAGTGAAAAGTCTGCAAAATCAGAGATTTAATACAAATCTTTGGATCTATCATCCCTCCTCCCCTGCTCAAAAAAAAACCAATCATTGCGGGTCGTCCTCGATATCAAATTAATTGGTTTATCTCATTTATTAGAACATTTATTTATCAAAGAAACAGTTTGTGAACAAATGTTTGCGATGCAAAGTGTGTTTTCATAAGGGTTTCTAAAAGCGGTACTCATAAAGGGTGGTCTTTCTTTGATGCTAAACAGAGAAATATGACCGCTGACACACGCACTGTCGTTACGGGTGGTTGAGTCAAAACAGGCGTTTCTCATAGGGGTATACAACTTCAAAATTGAATAATTTCCGAAGTCGCAAAATGTCGCAACCAAATTTGGTTATAGACTGTTCCTGAAGGTTCAGGCTACTGAAAAAAAGTTAGAATTAAAGCGGCAATCGGCGGCATTTTATATTTCCTATGTCTCTGATTGAAATAAATGAAAACTAGGAGGCATTTTATGGGATTTATCAGACCTTTTCAAACAGTAAACAGAAATTAAACTGATTATTAATTTAATTTTCATGAAATATGGACTATAAACAACCATCGACACGGTTTTCATGGCATTGAGCCGTTCATGGTCGCAAGTTAAAATACCCATTAAGTTCAACTGTTTTGCCGCACTTTGTTACGATTTTTTGTCTAAATAAAGTCATAACCCTAATTTTAAAGAGTTTTTTTTTCATTAATTCTTTCTTTTAACATACCCCTGGACTATTAAGAACAAATTACAAAATGGAAGTACTGATTTTTGAAACAATCACCAGTTGCCTATTTTGGCGCAGTTTGACCTTGACCTGGCCCATGTGAGACGTTTCACAGGAGTTGAACAAAGCTCAACAAGTGTTGAGGAATATTCGTTGCAGACATCAACGTTTACATTCGCATTCACATGAAGAACGAACCGTGATTTGGAAACCAAGATTTGTACGTGGACGTTCACAATACCAGCCTTGAGTGATTGCCGAAAAGCGAACTAAATCACCATATTTATGAGAGCAATCCCTTTACTTCATCAAATCCCAAGTTTATTGACTTTTTAAAACCCCACATAAAAGGCCGGTACGATTGCGGTGTGGTTCAATGAGATTTGCTCCATACTGAAATACTTGTTGCGTACAGACTGGTGCACATGTGTCACCATAAACGTGATTTGGATATCAATCTGGGTCCAATTTCATGGCTCTGCTTACCGCTGAATTCTGCGCTTACGATCACGGTTCCCCGCTTACTTGCAAGCGCTGAATTTCTGCGCTAGCCTTGTAAGCGTAGGATGCCTAGTATTTAGTAACGTAGAGTACGCACGCGCAGAAGCCAAAATTCGCCGCTAACCCGTTAAATAGGCTTGCCGTAAGCACAGAATTCCCTGCTTCCGTAAGCGCCGATTATGTGCTTACGGTAAGCAGAGCCATGAAATTGGGCCCTGATATATGATACTTTTTTTTGCTAGGATCTCTGTCCATGACCGTTGTAATTGATTCGTCAGAATTTAATCTCAATTTAATTTACAACACGGCAGGTTGAATTCAATTCACTAACTCCCTATGGCAGCTTCCAGACGTTGTTTTCATTCATTTATGGTAGTTTAAAGATGAAACTTGAGTTCAATGCCCCTCTTGTGTTTATATTCGAACTTTTTTGAAGCAACTCCCTTGGTTTTGTACACATTTTCCAACTGTGGACCTTTCCCGAACCGTGGACCTATTGTTATCTGGCGTTAGAGGTTTGATTGTATATACCTTTACTCACTCCCATACGCCGTTGCTGTAGTGACTTAATGGTTTACACTATGTATAGTGGTTAGTTTGTGTTTTAATTGCTTCATCAGGTTGTTTTTTTTCCTGAAAGTAACATGAAATTGATTTTGAACGTCAAGTGCAGCAAAATCAGTAACTGGCCGTACCGATTCCGCCACGAACTATGCTAAACTGACTCTTAGTAAGGGGCTATAGTAGAACAACCATTTGATTGGCTGAGTGATTAATTGGTACGCACTCTATCTTTGGAGATGCCGAGATGTCGGTAAATTTCGTTTAAAAAGATTGTCCTAACCGTCAAAAAATTGCCCTAAAAATATGATAAATGTTCCATTTACTACATTTCCTGCCATCTTATATCAAAGCCGTCACCATTAAAAGTACAGCGGCTTAATGTCTCTAATCGTCAAAAAACTGTCCTCAATAAAAATGATCAATGTTCCAGTTTGTACGTTTCCTTATAAGGACAAACCATTTCCTGTCATCTTACAAGCTCCTTCGTCTTACCATCTTGGGAATCAACTCTCTAGAGCATAAGACTGTCATTGAACCCACTTCCACACGTACCATCCCCCCCCCCCCATCATACTAACTGCCCCGGAGCAACACCGTGTGTGAAATCCTACTGTATGATGAGCACATACGCGACCTGTCCACGCGACCTGTCAACGCGACCCGTCCACGCGAGGACCTGGTTAGACTTGATTCAAGTCCCTTTCTCGTGCGAGAGGTCCCTAAACATATCGCGCCAACTTGCAAACAAGCCGTATAGCAGTGTGCCTTAAAGACAGTGGACACTATTAATTGTCAAAGACCAGTCTTCTTATTTTGTGTATCTCAAGATATGCATAAAATAAAAAAATCTGTGAAAATTTGAGCTCAATTGGTCGTCGAAGTTGCGAGATAACTATGAAAGAAAAAACACCCATGTCAGACGATGTCGCGTGCTTTCAGATGCTTGATTTCGAGACCCTCAAATTCCAAATCTGAGGTCTCGAAAATCAAATTCGTGGAAAATTACTTCTTTTTCTAAAACTATGGAACTTCCAGAGGGAACCGTTTCTCACACAGTTTTATAATCACCCCATTCCTCGTTACCAAGTGAGGTTTTATGGTAATAATTAATTTGAGTAATTACCAATAGTGTCCTCTGCCTTTAACCGTGAAAAGGTAGCACAGGTTGGGGTATGCGGGTCGCGCACAAGTTTTCTGACGTTTAGGCGATGGGAATGGAAATGATAGATATATAGATAAAATGGTTACTAATATAAAAAAAAAACGGTCTTCGCAGTACAAAGGCTAAATAACAACAATTTTACATTACAACAAATATAAGTTGGAATTAAATAGGAGGCTCATGGAACCCTTTTAATTGAACCACAATTTGAAATTTAAAATACTGTAAGTTTGTAGTACAAAATAGGTGGGAATGTTCAGCCACACTTTAACATTTAACAACATTGCACATTGAAAATAAAAGGACACTCTCGGGATTGGGACTTGAGTCAAGTCTAGGGCTTCGTTGGCGTCAGGTCTTGACACTGATGACGTCATAGATTAAGGCAGTGAGTAGGGGGGACAGATCGCAATCATCGCAGCCGCTATTCCCCCCGATCCGATGTCCCCGGATGACGGGGATTGCAACGCGGGCTATAGAGAGAGAGAGACCGCGATTTAATCCCCGTGGATGGGACACGTTTCGTCAGCGGCATTTTGTTGATAACCACTTAAAAGAATCTTTGCGTCCCATCAGTAGCGTAGTGACTTACTGAAGTGACGTAAATCTATATTATAGATTAGCGGCAACTACTAATCGGAAACTAGATGACTGTGGGGACTTTAAATAAACATCGACATACTTTCTCGTGGGACATTAAAAAGGAGCACATTGCAAGTATAAATCGGCACGAGAAAATGTTAATTCATTACTTGTAACAACTATACTCAGGTTTAAAAAAGAAGAAGAGTAAAAAAGGGACGTCTGTGCTGTAAATGGTGCATAGTGAATAAAAAATATCACTTAAAAGCATGTTGATACCTTTGGTTAGTGCCAAAGACCAGCGTTTTAATTTTGTGAATCCCGAAATGTATGCATAAATTAACAAACCTGTGAAAATTTGGGCTCGATTGGTCATCGAATATGCAAGGCAATAAAGAAATAAAAAACCTTGTTGTACAACTTTGTGTGCTTTCATGCCTTAAGTCGTTTATTATTTTGAGTGGGAAATTACTCCTTTCTCTCAAAAACTACGTTTATTACTTCATAGGGAGTCGTTTCTCCCAATGTTTTATACTATCAACAGCTGCTCTCCCTTGATTTGCATCAAGTGAGTTTTTACGCTAACATTTATTTTGAGTGATAGTGTGACTAGCAACGTCTTGTACCAAGACTACATTATTTTTTTCAGACCGTAGTGAGAACAATATCGGTGATCAGATCATGACCCTTCCGCATCTACAACGGGCTTCCTCAATCTAAATAGCATCAACCACAGAGCCGCCACGGTGACCAGAAAACCACTCATCATCCACGGACTGTTTCCGCTATTCGCAGTATTAAACTCCCAATGCGATGTTACCACTTCCTGAGTCGAGTTGTCTCCTCGGGCAACGATCTCATGGCAAGTGTGTTCACCCCTCCCATCGCCCTGCCCAGTCAGACACTTGTGGCTCACTGCGTTGCAGCTCGCCCCCTGCATCAATGTCCACGTAGACATGTCACTTGCCTCACTGGACTTGACCACGATTGAGCTCCCAAGGTCTATGAGCTTTCCAACGGCAGAGAAGAGAGCTGCAGTCCTCCCAAAAGAGATTTTATGTATTGTATATACCCGCAAGCTTACCAAAATATCTGTAACCCTTACGCAACCTTTGCAGCCGAGATTGGCATTCGCTGCCGATAATGTGAAATATTTTACAGCGTGGGAACACTGGGAAGATCGTGGGTATAGATTACATCTCATTACATCAGAGTCAATAAACTGGACACAAATCTACCCATGGCGCTTTCTTTGCGTATAAGAATACCCACATGTATGTTGTGTACATTAGTTGTATATGGTTTCCTGCACCAAGACAGTGGCAGCATGCATTCTACCACAAACCACGGGATCTACAGCTTTACGTCCCATCCGAAGTACGAAGCAATAGTTAAGTGCTCTGCTAAAGGACACTGTCACGACCGGGAGCCAAACCAACACTCTGCTGATCAGACACAATAGAGGTAGATCAAGCTTTTGGCCATGACTTGAATCCCTAACTCACTGTGAATGAAGACGTTTGTTATACATTTTACCTTCAGAAATTTCAAGGTCATTGGTCGTAAGTTTTTCAGGAAAAGGGGAAAATCACAGAGTAATGTCTCGTAAATCCTTTGTACATGCTAATATAATTGTTGTCTCCTAAAAATAAGGCGAATAATATTATACGTAAAATCGTTTTACTAATTAACCCCCCCCCCCTAAAAAAAAAAGCACCTCAGCAAGTTATGTTTCTCGGGAAGTTCTTACCGTATAAGTTTAATGTAAATCCGTGAATGTTTGTGTTCTGTGTTGTATAAAAAGTATCCAAACCCTTAACCGCTCGGCCACGACACTTCGACGTAACGAGGGACACGAGTCCGTCCCGGGTTCCGGATCATGACCGACCGTACAGCGTCTCGGTTATTCACCCTTTACTCACGTCACATTAGCTGCCATAAGACTTGTCTCAATGCACTTAAACCCCATTTACCATCTATCAGATGTCATTATGCTCGAGCAGCACAAAGACAATGTGAAATGTTAAAAGTCGAGTCTACCATTACCAACCTAACCAAGATCGATATCGACGGTTTAAGCACAAGTTGTTGTCGGCGGTAATAAAGAAGAAATAATGGCACAATTTGGGTGCTAACCAAGAGAGATCAGTTTACATTAAAGGCACTGCTGGTAATTACTCAAAATCATTGTTAGCATATAAGAACTTATTCGGTAACAAGCAATGGAGAGCTGTTTAAAACATTGTGAGAAACGGCACACAGAGAGATCAGAATAATTGGTCATACTAACCATTTAAAAGCGGGTATGCATTTATTATTAGAAATGCATTTTCTATGGTAAATGTTTCTATCGCATTTAACCGGGCCGGGGGGGGGGGGGCACCTATTCTCACCTTCACAGTGAATAAGGAAGGTGCGACGAATAATTTCTCTGTATGACATTTAAAAAAGGACTTTGCATAAAAGGACGTAATGCGAATACGAGCCCTTAAACAGCGTGGGCCCGTTTAAGGGACCCGGGAAATCTTGGATTCCAGGTGTATTAGCTTCTAAAGCCAGGGCTTGGAAGGAGTTATTAGGGATTACCTTTGGCACGATCTTGAGGATTAGTATTAGGAGTGATTAGGGGTTACCTGTTGAGGATTAGTACAGCATGAGGCAGTTTGATTCAGTAACTTTTAAAAGAACACAATAAATACGCACCGGTCACCTCCTACCGTGTATAAAAGTATGCTATTTATTTGTTTGATGTTACTTATGTTTTCTTTCTGAAGCTGGAATGATTGCAAAGTGTTCTAAGTGAAATTAGTAAAAAAACATGTTGTTTATCACATTCACTCTCCGTTACCAAACCAAAAAGAAATCGCGGACCGAAAAAACAGCCCGGGCGTGTGGTGTCTTACGGTATTACTAATATTAGGGAAAACAAGGGGAGTATATATTTTCCCCATAGCTCAGTTGGTAGGCCAAATCTCCCGGAGTGTCAGAGGTCTTGGGTTCAATTCTCGATGGGGACGATTTGATTATTCTCTCATCCCATGTGTGGTTATTTGACTTATTTGTTGATTAGTCACCATGCGGTTTTGGTTCATCGAAGTTACCTGATATTGGTTTGTTCCTATTATTAAAGGCAGTGGACACTATTGGTAATTACTCAAAATGATTAATAGCATAAAACCTTTCTTGAGTACGAGTAACTGGGAGAGGTTGATGGTACAAAAACATTGTGAGAAACGGCTCCCTCTGAAGTGCCTTAGTTTTCGAGAAAGAAGTAATTTTCCACGAATTTGATTTCGAGACCTCAGATTTAGAACTTGAGGTCTCGAAATCAACCATCTTAAACGCACACAACTTCGTGTGACAAGGTTGTTTTTTCTTTCCTAATATTATCTCGCAACTTCGATGACCGATTGAGGTCAAATTTTCACAGGTTAGTTATTTAATGCATATTTTGAGATACACCAACTGTGAGGCTAGTCTTTGACAATTACCAATAGTGTCCACTGCCTTTAAAGCTCAATGGTAGAGCCTTGTAGAGCACACAGCGTATTGGACCTTGGCTGGTTCACAAGAACAGGAACATGGACGTATATTTTATGCATGGCTTCATCATGGTAGAAAGCCCAATTAAAATATATCCGTATCCTGAGTAATGAGACGAAACTATACATCGATTGGACCCCACGCAACCTACACGCCGGCTGGGGTACAAACCTAATGAGTTGATGGTCGGCTGGAGGAAACGTGTATCGATGAGGTTGACGTCAGTTTAAAGGCACTGGACACTATTGGTAATTTCTTGAAAGCCATTGGACACTTTCGGTAAACGTCCAAAACGTCCAAAAGCCCACACTTCGTGTATCACAACTTATATATAAAATAACAAACCTGTGAAAGTTTAGGCTCAATCGGTCATCCGAGTCGGGAGAAAATAACGGGAAAACCCACCCTTGTTTCCGCACGTTTCGCCGTGTCATGACATGCGTTTAAAATAAATCCGTAATTCTCGAAATCGAGAATTGATAATTGTTTTAATGTATTCTCAAAAAGTAAAGCGTTTCATTGAATAATATTTCAAGAGAAGTCTTTCACCATGACCTTCTGTAAACCCTGTAAGATATTTTGTATATCTGTAAACTTTTTTTTTTCCTGTTCCGAAAGTGTCCAATGGCTTTAAATAATGATTAGCAAAAAAAAAACTTACTCGGTAACGAGCACGTAGTTTTTAGAAAAATCTCAATGCAAAACCCACCTCATTCCTAAGTTACACTAATTTGTACTATCGTTAATTCTATTGCTATTTTTTGGGAAATGTGTAGTTGTGTACTCTATTTGTCTTTGATTGCCTTTGTATTTCGCCTCTGTAACAAGTTAGCGCTATCATAATGTTCTTGTATATATTATATTGATTCAAACCTTGAGAAACATAAAATGGCTGCAATACGGTGAAGCTCCGTTTAGTAAAAGTGAATTACTGTACGGAGGAAACTCTGAGTGGGCGAGATTAATTTGATCTAACGCCACTCCTTTATCAAAGTATCTCACTGTCACAGCGAGGTCTCACAAATTATTTCTAATAAAGTTGTCGCCGTAGGAGGGTCTCATACAGTCGCAAACCCTCGTCTTGGAGTAATGGTTCGTTGTCACTAGTCTCTGAGACGCCCATTCTTTGGGCTGATGAAGCTCACACTTTGGCGCCAAATAAGTTTGATTCAATTGCACGTGTAGGCCTACTCATGACCTTATCGGTCTTGCACGATACACGTGTCTGCAAGTTTACGTGAGACACATCACTTCTTTCTACCATCCAATAAGTATACATCCCTCCAGAGGAGTATAGTCGTACTTGAGTTATGTGTGACGACTTGTTCCATTGAGTTGGTCGGCACATTGAACTAAATTGTAGTACAAGTTTGCAAGAACAAATCACTGGTTAAAAACTGCATTTGCCTGGTGGTTGTTATTATTTAGTGAAATGTTTGTAATAATGTGTTCAGCAATTTGTCAAGATATGTTCGTAAGCTTTCGGTACTCTGTTTTTTTTTTAATACCTTTAAATACCATATATCTAGGAATGCGGCTCCTTTTGTGCTGAAGCTCTTTTTGGCGCCAACTAATTTGATTCAACTGCACGTGTATCTTATCACCATATCGGCTGCGCATGATACTCTTGACTGCACACCCAAGGAATGCGTTTTTCGTTTACTGCGTTTTTCTTGTTCATGGTCACTAACAAACAAATTAGGTTAGTTGTTTTTTTTTCAGTTGGTACCTACGTTGTTATCGATATTGCAAGAGCATAGGCCTAATTAAAGAAAAAAAATAAAAACACCCTTGTTGCGTGTGCTTTAGATGCCTTATGTCAAACCCTCCGTGGCTAGTTACCTAGTCAGTTTGTATGCTTACTAACAATTACTTTGAATAATTACCAATAGTGCCCACTGCCTTTAAATCTTCAGCGATAGTTTATCTCTGCTGCCTATCAACTACGCGGTTTTTAATGAAAAGTGAAAAAAATACAGATTTCTCTATTAATTTGCAAGTTTTCTTTCCCGCCTCTACTCGTCCATCACCGTATTAAATGATGAATTCAACACCCAGAGACAATTTGCTCCCTGCCCACCGACGTGATTAAACGGGCAAGACGGCCACTTCACCAACCCCCAAAGTGCCTCTCTGCTCAGCCTTCGGAGAATTAGTGCTTCAAACATTTATGTTCGGGATCTGCAATAACAATGCATTTTGTTATCGTTTCTTTTAGAGTCGCGGCTTGTTTAGGAGCGAGAGGTTGGGGTAGTTCACCGCGAGGGAGTAGTAGTGGAGAGGTTTTTAATTGGAGAGGTTTGGGAAGAAAACCGAGGAGTTGACGAACGGTCGCTGGACCCCAAACCGCCCGGGGATTTGCATGTCATCGTATTTATAGCATCCCGAGCACACACAAAGCAATATTGTGATTATGGAATTGTGTTCAACTTGAACGCCATTTAGATGACCTTAAATACACATCGGTAGAGCTTTTAACCCCGCAGGAGTCGCCCGTGTTTTGAGATGAGTGGTGAGTGGAACGTAAGCACGAATCGGGAATTATTTCTTGTCAACACATTTTCATTTTCGAGGAAGCTATTAGAATATATAGGCGTTGGTGTGTCATAAGTCTTAAGGCCGTGTCCGAAACGGCGACTTTGGCTACAGCTATTCGGCTAGATCAGCGCGTTTGCCACTGTTGAAGAATAGGGAGACACGCGCGATCTAGCCGTAGCTGTAGCCGATATCGTCGTTTCGGACACGGCCTGAGCTTCTTCGAGTCTCGTGTGGAATGCAGTATAAACAGTTTCAGCCAGCTGGTTAACATTGACGTGTTACATCTTTGTGTTTTGTTTTTTCCTTGTTAACCTTGGTCTGCATTAACCCTGTTTCAGCACCAGGAGTAGGTGGCAACGGCCCCTTGAAAAGAAGTTGATTGTAGCCCACATCTTGAAGTGGCATTAAGGCCTTGCGTCTGGCGACTTGCATAAAAAAAAAAGGGAAACAAAAAAATAAATAATAATAATAATAATAATAATAATTATAATAAGGTGTTTTTGCACAAGCAAAAACCTGTTCCGTGTTGTTTTGCTTCGATTAAGTGCTTCAGAGATTATAGTTGGTCTGATTCGAAGATAGTTTTTCGGTCTTGTCCCAAGGAGTCTATGGCAGAAATAGTTTGAAAATCAGTTATGTGGTTCTTAAGTTATTGCCAAACTTCCAGTTGACCCGCAAGTAGAGGTTAACATGGGGTCACTTTTTTATATATATATATTTTTTTTATATGTAATGCCTAATGAGTCTTTAGCTGAAACAAATTCTTGAGTTACGGTCACACTTCCGGTTGACACGGAAAGGTCAACATAAAACTTATGTTCTAAGCTTCAATTGGATACATGACTTAATTCTTTTATCTTTAGGATATTGGTTTAAAGAAGAAAAAACGTGTACAAATGCTAAGGGGTTTTAGGCGGAAACGAAGAATAATATTAATAACTAAACATAGATGTTTTTGCAGAAATACATAGTTGTTTCGTGTTGTTTTGCTTGGATTATGTGCACCAAAGATTAACCTTGGTCTGATTCCAAGATAGAAGCGTTTCGGTCTTTGCCCAAGGAGTTTATAAAAATAAAAATAAAAATTGAAAATTGGTATGCAGTTCTCGAGTTATGGACACACTTCCGGTTGACCTGGAAAAAAGAACGCTACGGGGATCACCGAGGGAGTCATAGTTTTAACCATTGCACGAGTAAAAGCAGTCAATATTTGTTTTATAACACTCCAAACATGTCTTAATACTGTACTATTATTATTAAGTTACAGACCTGAATGCTACAATCCACGGACGACGCGAATACAGATTGCAAAAACTTTTACTGTGCTGCATGTAGAGTGTCGTGCAATCCGAAATGGTTCAGACTATTAATTTATCATCCTCGTACACGCAACGGACGTCTGGGTAGTGCACGCCGTGTGCTAGTCTTCGGACTAGCGCACGGCAAACCGACGCACTATCACACGGCCGTCGTCTAGCAAAACTAAGACATGTCATTTGACGCGCTCTAAACCAATGAGCAGGTAGAATACTTGTAAGGGATGTTATACACATTAATAACTCGTATACGTATGTCTAATAACTGTAAACCACAACATCATATTTGTGGGATTTACAATGCAATGACCCAGCATCCGAGGTAAAGAGAAATTATCATTCTAGAAATAATTAACGGTTGCCATTATTTGTTCCTATGGTCTCTTGGGTGTTGTTTGTATTAAGGGCTTCCATATAGGGGCACAATTTGAATACCTGAAAGGCATTCTAAATACACAGTATACATTTATAACTCATCAGGTTGTTCTGCATTGATCTCCAGTTGTTATTGCCTGTTACGTTGAGTCTTATAAATTAATTCGTGCTGAGCTCAGTAATTAAAGCAGGTATTTGAATTGCAAATAATAAAGCCGTAGGACGCACAAAACCTCAAGGCAAATTGAATAAGAATAACAGACCAGAAACAATCATATTTTTTAAATGCAACGAATTTTTCAAATTTTGATGGTTAGTGACTCTTAGAATTTAGAAGCACTGTGTAAACAATGTACTGTATATACATGGACATCGTGTTGCCATTGATATCCCTCAATATTAACGTTGAATGTGCAATAATTTGCATGATAGGCTTACACAATAAAAGTGTAATTTTGTTTCAAGTCAAGTAAAGTAGCAAGTCATCTTTGCTCATTAAGTACAGTTTCAAGTCATTTCTGCCCAAGTCAAAAGTCAAGTCAAGTCACAAGTCGAATTTTCTCAAGACAAGTCAAGTCACATACTGCACGAAATAAGGCCACTCCTACACAGAGCTGTCCTGGCAGCGCGTCCTGGCAGTGGAACAATACACTGTTTCTAATGCACAAACAAGTTTATTTAAAGGAACAAGTTGCCTTGGATCGGTCGAGTTGGTCTTTGAAAAGCGTTTGTTACCGTTTTTTATAAAATGCATATGGGTAGAAAGATGTTGTAAACGTAGAACACAATGATCCACACAAACATGCCTCGAAATTGCCCGGTTTTCCTTTTACCTCGTCGACTAACACGGTCGGCCATTTATGGGAGTCAAATTTTTGCTTTGTGGTAACGAGCAGTGCGATATATAGTTAGTATAACACATTGTTAGAAACGGCTCCTTCTGAAGTAACGTAGGTTTTGAGAAATAGGAAATTTTTCACTCAATTCACATTCAAAGATTTCAGGCCTGAAGCTTGTTTAGCCATATGAAAGCACACAAATGTTTGCAACAATGGTGTTTCCTTTCTTTCATTATAGTCTCTTGCAACTTCGATGTCCGATTGAGTCAAAATGTTCACAGTTTTTATTATTTGATGCATTATGTTGGGATACACCAAGTGGGAATACTGGTCTTCGACAATTATTACCAAAGGTGACCAGTGCCTTAGGTGACGTATCAGGTTCACAAGTGTACACAGTAACCCGTTGCGTCTTGAGTTTGATCTCGTTATAAACGATTCTCGTTCTCCGGCCTCACGGGATATTGACGAGATTACACTTTGCGCAGAGGGACGTCACGTATCCTTAGCTACCTGCGTCATTTTGACGTCATTTTATAGCCAGCCAATATTCCGTTATGTTCTCCCTTATATTATGGTCACAATCTGTGTGATTCAGAGCTAGAATATGTAATGTTTTCATTTTCTGCATATTGTAATATTTTCAATTTCTGTATAATTTAGTATATTCCGAATTTGTTACCAACGCTATCGAAGACACGGCGAATGTTGCGAAGTTTGAGCGATTGTCAAATATTTCCTTCCGATAGCATTTTCGCCAGCATATTTGCCGTGTGAGAGCAGCATAAAATGACCGATCTTCGTAAGGAGGTGGAGAATGATTTGTGAACGTAGTGAATTTGTGGCGAATGTTGCAAAGTTTGAGCGATTGTTAAATATTTCCGATCGATAAGCACATTTGTTAGCATATTCTCCATGTGTGAGAGTAGCATAACGGTAAACAAAAATCTTGAGAAGCAAAGTTTCTTCATAAAAGTTTACAAGCTATATTGCAAATTCTTTGGATTCACCGGCCCAAAATCATGTAAGTTGAATGGGTTACCAACTTTTACTCAAAAATGCTGCTCATCATACCTTAAACACAGCCGATTTTGAAATCTAGTCTAGACAATTTGAACGTAAACCTTTAAGTACCATTTTATTTTTTTTGATTGGAGGAGACTTTAATCTTCTCCAGGGTATTCTGTGATTGAAGTCAAAGAAAGGCCAGACTTATTCCATTCTTCCTGATACCTCTTAAGAGGGTGTCCGTCATCAAGACTGTTTCTTTATGAAAAACCCAACTCGTGTGTTGGATGTCTTGAAATAATTAAAAACGCTCACTCACTCATCCCATTTCAGATCTCCAACACGCACTCATTCTCCTCTTGTTCTAATTTGCTTGGAGACGCCGGCCTCTAGTGGCAGGCAGGATCCTGGCTAGAGTTTAGGCTTGGAAAGAAGACTTATCAAGTTAGGCACGATAAATCGGGTAATTAAATATACTACTTTTTGTACAGTCTATAGAAAACAAATTCCCGTTTGATCCGTTTTCTGGGTTACGTGTAGGTCTGACCTATTTAACCGGTCATTACGGGAATCTGGGTCCACACAAAATCACATACTAGATCAAACTGACACAGAGTCTGGGTCAAAAGAAAATGTTTTTAAATAAAAATTAATAAACTCATTTTTCACTCTCAAAATCAAATCAAGGTATGACCCGTTTTCTGGGTCACGTGTGGCTCTGACCTATTTTACCGGCCGGTACTGGAATAATGGATAAAAACAATATATGTACTCGCAGAATCTGAGTCAAAAGAAAATGTTTGTTTTTTTTAAATAAAATTTAATAATCTACTTTGTACACTCTCAAAATCAAATCAAGGTATGACCCGTTTTCTGGGTCACGTGTGGGTCTGACCTATCTCTCTAGGTTGTAAGATTCGTAATCGATGTCAAAATTATCCATAAACTTATGCAGGTTCTTAACTAAAATACTCTTTTTAAAAAGAGTTTACAGATCAGCCTTAAATTCCGAGATAAAATTGTCTCGTATGGTCTGACCTATTTCTCTGGATTGTATGCAACGGAATCTGTGTCAAATGTTCAATAAATGGGTCAAACTTGTGCAGATTCTGAATTGAAATCCCATTTCGGGTCAGCCTGACCAAGAAATGGGTCAGGCTCCCTTGAAGACGAAATCCAGGTCAATTCTGAAAAACAACCAATTAAAAAACAGTTAATCTGTAACATTTCCCAGTTTCCAAGGGACACTTCTTCTTTGTTGTCAACAGAAAAGCCATTACACATTGGCAAAGATTTTGAAAATTCACCAAAAAACTCTTTATTCTGCCAGACGACATGTAGGCTACGTGACATAATCAACCTGGGCAAAGCTAGAAGTTCACCGCCCGACATTCAATGCTTTTTTATCCCACTAAAGTTCCTCGATCAACTGCTGACGTGTACATATTTGTTTGCTAACAATCAGCACATTCATTGACTGCATAAAAGCAGTCATTCCTTAAGAGAACCGACCAGTACCTAACCGAGAATAACCTAAAAGTTGTGATTTTTACTAACCAGTTGTTAACTTCGTCAACGCAAATTGAATAGACAGCGTCAAGATTGTAGTAACTCGAGCCACGAGGTGTGCGTTTTAGGTAAGGCTGAAATGTTTCAGTCAAAGATAAACGTGGTTCATTTCACGATGTTTCCACCGTGGAGGCATTTTACAACTTATCGTTACATGTGTTTGGAAAATAATTCCAAAGAAGAGTGTGGGCTATCAGTTTTGGAAAACCAGTTTCAAGACTCAGGTGTCAACTTGGTTTAAAACTTTCTGGGGATCCATCGTGCCGTTGCAACTAAAAAAAAACAATGTGGACTCTTAGAAAGCACAAGTAGAACTGACATGAAAGCACTAGTGGAACTGACACGAAAGCACAAGTAGAACTGACATACAACACGAAGAAGCTGAAAATAGCAAAGTTGGCTCACTAAAAAGGTCTCATTTTCTTTCTTCATGGAAATTTCAAAACAGTAGATAACCAAAACTTCAATTTTTTTAAGATGAGGGCACTAACCAATACAGCAAAACTGTATTTAGGTATGGAAGCATCGTCTATGTATGGCTTTTATGATGCTATTTATTTGGTCTGGCGCCGGGCAGTTCAATCTACTATAGCATCACACGTCCTTATGAAATTTTTTTTAATTAATACTTGTTCATGGTCGATAAATTATTGATATCTAAATTTGAACATGCATGCATGGGTTTTTCTTTCTGGTGGCCTTTGTTTTCAGCATTAATCTTCGTTTGAGTAGGCCTATTAGTGTCTATATAGATTAAACCCTATTTGATTGACAAGTGAGATTTCCATGTAAAGCGTGGTTATCGTCAACTGCTTCGATGAAATCTGGTTCCGATTAAATTGAACTATCGTCGAGGTATCTATTAAATGAATGTCCTTGGCCCCATTTCAACATTGTTTGTAAACACAAACAAGAAACAAGACAAACCAATAAGCCCCGATGTTATTGTCGGCCTAAAATGTATCCCTCCCATGTAAATATGACACAGATGTAGAATGTTGCATTGAATTCAACAGCAGTTACGACGAAGGATGATTATGTTTTATTTATTTGTTTCAAATCAGTAGATATTTACACAATGAATTCAAGTTCAATAGGGCTGTCAAGGATGAACAACAACTGTCAATTGAACCCGGCACACGCTAAAAATGTAATTCTAAATATACATTTTAAATTGCAACACAACAGTAAAATCACACAACAGTAAAACTTTCTTATTGCACTGGACACCTTTAGTACTTTGTTAAAGGCCGGTATTAACACAACATATGCATACAATAACAAATTTCTGAAAGAGAATTGGGAAAGAAAAAACACCCTTGTTGCACAAATTAGTGTGTTTTCAGATGCATAATAGATCACCTCAGGCCTGCAGTCTTTAAATACGAGAGAAATTGCCTCTCTCTCAAAATCTGTACTTCAGTGGGAGCCGTGATGTTTTATGCTATCAACAGCTTTCGATTGCTCGTCACCAAACAATTCTTAGTGTTACACATTATTTTGAGTAATTAACATTAGTGTCGAGTGCAGTTAAAGACGTCAGGAAACAAGCTATTTATTCGCTGTTCTTTTCCTTAAACAGGTAGCACATGCGTGAATATGTGCAGAGCAAGGCGTAAAATGCACCAGATAAAAAAAATCACAGTTAAATATCTTACTTGCGATTTATTCGTTTTAGTTTCACAGCCCATCCGTCTCCTCTTCCCCACGATGTTGCCAAGCAACGTAATAAATAACCGGAACATCAATATTCGAAGGAATTGTGAGCTTCGCGTCAAGTTGAGAAATTCAGGTCTAAAGTGTGAAAAGTGCACGAATGGTGAGTGGATTTAATTTGGCTCATGTATATCATGTATATAGACTTCCATGTCACCGGCGTTGTCTCCATCACATTCGCTATGTAGTGGATTACATTAAAGGAACGGTAAACAGAATAGGTAAAGAACGAAACTGTGAAGAGCACAGGTTTACATAAAACTTACCGGGTCCAATGATGATTATAGTAGAAAACATCTCTTGAAATATATTTGTCTGAAGTGCCATAGTTGGTGAGAAAAAAATAATATAATTTCGCGTTTTGAGTTAATCGCCCAGTAGGCGTTCTATTATTATTTGTTTTCAAAATAAAGTAAAAAAAAATTTTTAAATAAAATAAAAAATACTATAATTGAGTTGCTATTTTCTGCATTCATGACTGCATATGATTGTAGAAAGTAACGAAAGTCTATTCGTTGGACAAACATCCGGCCACTTAAAGGCATGCAGTGACATGAACTTAAATTATTCAGTATGATCAGAAGATAACAAATTTATGTCTTTGTTCGTTTGAGAAGAACGTCCGTCTTTTGAATTATTGATGACTCACGGAGCCTTTGGGTGAGGCTATGGGCGTTTTACATTATTCAATGCATAGCTCAGATTCCCCTTTGAATGCACTGTTCAATTTAATGTGAATTCCTGCAATAATGGCTACCTTTAGATTACCGGAGTCTTCTATTTTGGTGTGGCTTTTTTATGGTAACTCTATACCTGAAGTGTGCTTCCTCTCTCATTTTTCCAAACTGTGTATTTTATTATTTATCTGAATGATTGATGTGTTTATTTATTTATTTTGAAGGGGGTGGGGTTGGGGGGGGGGGCGTCGCTTATTTATTTTTGTTTTTCCTTAAAGGTGAAACATAATTATGCCTTCCTTAGAAGTTTGGAACCGTTCAATTATTGAGTAAGCACGAAATACCTAGCCTCCCTCTGATTTTGGAACTTTTTGTACGACAAAAGAACACAAGCGTTCACATAATCACATACAACTTATTTAAAGCTACTCTTAAAGGCAGTGGACACTATTGGTAACTACTCAAAAATAATTCTGATCATAAAACCTTACTTGGCAACGAGTATTGGGGAGCTGATGATAGTACAACACGTTGTGAGTAAAGGCTCCCTCTGAAGTTACGAAGTTTTCCACGAATTTGATTTCGGGACCTCAGATTTAGAATTTGAGGTCTCGAAATTATGCATCTAAAAGCACACAAGTTCGTGTGACAATGTTTTTTTTTTCTTCTTTCATTATTATCTCGGCAACTTACGACCGATTGAGTTAAAATTTTTACAGGTTTGTTATTTTATGCGTATGTTGAGATACACCAAGTGAAAAGACTAGTCTTTGACAGTTACCAATAGTGCCCAGTGTCTTTAAAATAATATTACTTGATGCTGAATGTACAACGGGTTTACGCAACTCTCCTAAAAACTTGCTCTTTGCTTTGTTCATGTTTTTTTCCTCAAAACACTTAACCACTAATGAAGCTGAAACCGTTTTTCTAAAACTAAAACATGTTAAATACAGTCTTCATTCACAGTGAGTATAGGGATCATTTCATGACCAAAAACTTGATCAACATAAGGTATCACAACCCTTTAAGCAGTTTTCTGTCAGGGTGCAGTATATCATTTTTTATTTTGTCTGTCCCCATCAGTCCAACTAAATGCTCGTACAAAAATATCGCAACGCTTTGATTTAATGTAGGCCTCATAATAGTCTTTGTGATTATTTGAACCGACGTTATGTCAGAACGGATTAAAGGCAGTGGACACTGGTAAATACTCAAAACAGTTATTAGCATAAAACCTTAATTGATAACGAGTAATGGGGAGAGGTTGGTAATGTTAGTATAAAACAGTGTGAGAAACGGCTCCCTCTGAAGTGATGTAGTTTTCGAGAAAGAAGTAATTTTCTACGAGTTCGATTTGGAGACCTCAGATTTAGAATTCGAGGTCTCGAAATCGATCATCTGAAAGCACACAAGTTCGTGTGACAAGGATGTTTTTTCCTTTCATTAACACCTCGCAACTTCGACGACCAAGTGAGCTCAAATTTTCACAGGTTTGTTTTTGTATGCATATGTTGAGATAACACCAAGTGAGAAGACGACTGGTCTTTGACAATTACCAATAGTGGTAAGAATCTTTAAAAAGCTAGTGTTTTCTACGGTTTCCAAAATACTAGCGAAATACATATTGCATTGCATCGAATGCCCCCGATTTGCAATTTTTTTTTATGAAATTTCTTTCTTGTTCACGCGTGAACCGGACTCGTTCGTGACGTCGCATTGATTGTATGACCCGGTTCGGGTACGCGGCCGCTCGTTTGATCTGGGGACGGCTATTAGAATTTATGGTCACGATTTGGTGAAAGCTACAAGGATGTCATTATTATTATTTTTGTAATCGGGGACTTTGACTGCACGCTCTGATCGGCTGCTGCAATTGACTTGAGCAATGTCTTTACCATTCAATTTCCCCATTGACTTCGAGATTGTTTCAGATGAAAACTTACCAAGCTTTACTGATATTGAAATTGATTCATCTATTTCCAGTGGTTATCAGTCATGTTAGTCACCTTTAACCTAGATCTACCTAAGCCTTACTATGGAATTTCTGTAGAACACGATGTTTTTTTGCGCGAATAACTATAATGGGAAATCACAGCAAAACTGGCGTGTCCAAAATGACACCATCTGTGGTGTCAAATAGAGATACCGAAGAGGGGAAATAAATAAACATCTAACGGTGTTAAAACATCACAAATTTACATGTTTTTGCAGAAATTAAGTACCCTTTAACCATTAGGGTGTTAAGGTCGGTATCTTGCGACAAAATCCAAGTTGTTATATTAATACACTATGTTTTGGCAGTGTTTATATATAAAAAAAAAAAATCTTTTTAGTGATATGAAAAGGGAAATGCTAAAAAGGGAATCATGGTATAGAGTTTCTTATGTGTATGTTTATTTTTAAGGCAGTAAATACTAGGGCCTAGGTGTTTATTGTAATGCAACAATGAGCATTAGGCCATATTTCTTTTTTACTTTTATGCTCTCATGTGCACCCCCACTGTTGTTTTACTTTTGTTGCCTTAAATATGCCTTTATCCAGTGGACACTATTGGTAATTGTCAAAGACCAGTCTTTTCACTTGCTGTATCTCAACATATGCATAAAATAACAAACCTGTGAAAATTTGAGCTCAATCAATCACCAAAGTTGCGAGATAATAATGCAAGAAAAAACACCCTTGTCACACGGAGTTGTGTGTTTCAGATGCTTGATTTCGAGACCTCAAATTCTAAATCTGAGGTCTCGAAATCAAATTCGTGGAAAATTACTTCTTTCTCGAAAAAATAGCTTTAGAGGGAGCGGTTTCTCACAATGTTTTCTACCATCAACCTCTCCCCATTACTCGTCACCAAGTAAGGTTTTATACTAATAATCATGTCCACTGCCTTAATTGGTAAATAATGCGCTTGTAAATGTGTTTGCCCGAATAAATATTATTATTTTTATTTAAATTATTGTTGCCTCTCTTTTAGTTTCCCAACATAGAAAGTCAAATCCTACTTAATAGTGCTCATGCCCAGAGTCGCCTGATGCACTGAGTCATGCAACATGGCTGTCACATCCCCGAGGGAGAAAAATGTCCCCTTTCTTCGTCAAATTAAAACCTCTTCAAGGCTCTCCCGTGACCTACTCGATCAGATTCATTTCTGCATCCAGCAACGTAGACGCGTCTGTTAGTTACGCATATCGATTCATCTGTACTGCTTGACTGTGCTCTATCACTTTGCCTTCTAGACTGTAAGAACCAATCCCTCTGTAAGCTTCATCACTCCTTAAAGATGGGCTCCAAGGTCAAATAAGATTTTGTGATGCTTTGATTTTCCAATAAAGTCCCCATTAAAAGTTCTAATCAAAAAACATATTTGCAAGTCTCATAACCTGACGTTAAATTGTGATATTGATTTGCTATTCTTTCAGGGCGACATTTACAAATTCTTGTTGACCCACCTGATTGTTTACCATTAACTGTGTGTGTGCTGCTTGACTGTGCTCTATGACTTTGCCTTCTGGGCTGTACATAACCTCTCTCTCTGTAAGCTTCATCATTATTTAAAGATAGGCTCAAATGTAAAGGTTTTGTGATGCATTCATTTTCGAATATAGTTTTTATGAAAGTCCTCATGAAAACCATATTTAGAAGTCTCATAACCTGACGTTAAAATAGTGTCAGTGATATTGAGTTGCTATTTTGTTCAGGGCGATATTTTACCTAATCTGTTTTCTAGTACTTATTTTTTTTTTATCACCCATTGTGTGTGTACCGTTTGACTGTGCTCTACGACTTCGACTTTCAGACTATCCCCTCCCTCCCTCTGTATTAAGCTTCATCACACTTTAAAGAGGGAATCCAAGGTCAAATAAGATTTTGTGATGCATTCATTTTCCCATAAAGTCCTCAAAGTCCTTTTGAAAACCATTTTTAGAAGTCTCATAACGTTGAAAGTTGTGTCAAGTGATTGACTTTCTACTATTTCAGGGCGATGTTTTACCAAATCTGTTTTTCTCACTCATTTGTTACCTTTCCATTCATTTTGTATACTGCTTGTCTAAGCTATATCAATTTGCCTTTTAGACTGTATTTTAGTTTTGCTGTCATTTCTTTCGTTTGTATTAAAAACAAATCTGTGTGGCTTCTGTAAAGCCCACATAATTACACTATATTATTTTATATTTTCAGTAAATGTTGTTCTTTACCCTCTTGATTGTCTTTGACTAAAATAATTGTACATAATTTGTTTATTATTCTCTATATTCACCACTATGAAAATAAATATTGATTGAATCAAATTGAAGTGATAAAGTCCTTAAGAAAGTCCTTGTCAAAACGAATTTACAATTCTCGTTACCTGATCGACTTTAAAGTGGTGTCTAGCGGTATTTGATTTGCTGCTCTTTCAGAGCGAATTTTTTAATATGACGTAAATGCATGTCAAGGCAATAGACCGGACTGTACATTTTAAGGAGGAATTCTTGCGCAAGTCATGAGTTCAAATTCAATGATGTCTTGATTCAATTTCACCAACATACGGGAATGAATTTAAATATTTTCCGTACACATAATGTACAGACCATTTATTTGAAATGTGACGTCATTAGATGTTCTGATGCTGACAAAATTGCGTCATTGGACGTTATTTGATGTTGAAGAACTTTGCACAGGCTGGGTATCAAATAAAATTACATAAGGATAGAGACTGATGGGCACTGGGCACTATTGGTTATTATAGTCAAAACAATTATTAGCATAAAGCCTTACTTGGTAACGAGTAATGGGAGAGGTTGATAGTTTAACATGAGGTGAGAATTGGCTCCCTCTAAAATGAATTAGTTATCGAGATATAAGTAATTTTCCCCGAGTTTGAATGCACACAACTTCGTGTGACTTTGGGTGTTTTTTTCTTTAATTATTATCTTGCAACTTCGACGACCAACTGAGCTCAAATTTTCACAGGTTTGTTATTTTGTCCATATGTTGAGATACACCAAGTAAGAAGACTGGTCTTTGAAAATTACCAATGGTGTCCAGGGTCTTTAAGTTTCGTAATGGGTACTTATTGAAAAATATATGCAAATAAATTTAATTTGACCTTGGATTGAAGCCCTTCTTCACAAAGTTCTGACGACTTTTAAGCCATTGGACACTTTCGGTAAACAGTGTCGTCCAAAGGCCCACACTTCGTGTATCCCAACTTTTATATTAAATAACAAACCTGTGAAAGTTTAGGTTCAATCGGTCTTCGGAGTCGGGAGAAAATAATGGGAAAACCTACCCTTGTTTCCGCACGTTTCGCCGTGTCATGATGTGTTTAAAATAAATCCGTAATTCTCGACAACGAGAATTGATAATTGTTTTAATGTTTTCTCAAAAAGTAAAGCATTTCATACACCCTGTAAGTTATTTGTAAATCTGTGACGAGTAATGGGGAGAGTTTGATGGCAAAAAACATTGTGAGAAACGGCCCCCACTGAAGTGCCATAGTTTTCGAGAAAGAAGTAATTTTCCACGAATTTGATTTCGATACCTCAGATTTAGAACTTGAGGTCTCAAAATCAACCATCTAATAACGCACACAACTTCGTTTGACAAGGGTTATTTTTCTTTCATCATTATCTCGCAACTTCGATGACCGATTGAGCTCAAAATTTCACAGGTTTGTTATTTTATGCATATGTTGAGATACACCAACTGTGAAGGCTAGTCTTTGACAATTACCAATAGTGTCCACTGCCTTTAAACTACTCACTCTCGAGCCCTGTTCGAGCAAACAGATTGTACTGTGTCGGCACGAATTGTGGCAAGTCGTTGTTGTGTACGTTGTGTAACATACTGTTGTCTTATGGTTATCAAAGGCAGGATTTTCTTTTGGTGATTGTCACAGATCGGTACCTCACTGGGTGTATCCGAACATTATAAATAACAAACCTGTGAAAAGGTTTGCTCATTACTCATCGAAGTTGCAAGAAAATAATGAAAGAAACAATATCTTCTTACATAGAATCGAGTGTTTTTAGATAACTTGCAAGCCTTTCTCAGATTAACATTTTTGGGCGAAAAATTAAACCTCTCTCTTTAAAACTACATTAAGGCTCTAACTATGTTTTATAATGTCAACAGTTCCCTAGTGTACTGTACCAAGTACGTTTTATGGCCTGAAATAGTTACCAATAACCTCCCTGTAAATTGGCAATAATATCCAATGTATGTAGTCAAATAAAAGTGAACCAATCAAATGGCAATCTTCAAACATTTGCATATATGACTAGCCCTTCGAAAACTGAGCCAATATTAGCCGTCCTGGTTGTAATCGTTTTGAGATTGGCAATAAAGGCTTTGTGTACCGAACTAATATTTAAACAACGTAACTTTTCATATTTGGAATGAATTAGAAGAAGTTATTTATGTAGTGGTCGGTTTCGTCAACAGAGTGATCTTTAAAGATGGGCTTCATGGCCGAATTCAGTTCGAGTTATGCACTTATTTCCATAATAGGTAGACTCCACAGGGAAATAGGGAAAATTACACGTCTCAACCTTACGTTATGTTGTAAAATGTCATTTCATTTGATACTTGTTCAGGTCAAACATGATAAATAAGTTATTTTTAAATCGGTTGGCTGCTGCATAATGCAATTGTGTTCGCCCGGACACATTTGCATATGCAGTTATGCAGTTAATAATAAATTAAACGCCCTTGGTCGACGGAACACGTTCGCCATTTTTTTTACAAGCTACGTGCGTGTCATGAATGACATTGGAAATGTTCGGCCGTTGGGTATTCGCTGCAATCATAAAATACGTGAATATTCATGCTGCATATACGTAGGTTTAGTGCATGCACGCTCGCTTACACGCGCACATACAAAATGTACAGTCATGTACATGTCCACCGGACGGTTTTTGCATAGCCCTGGACACGATTACACATGCAAAAGTGTCCGGAGCGGACAGCAATGCATGGCGGACGCAATTGAATCTGACACCGGTTCACCAGACCGATTTAATAACAAGCGTAACAAATTTAGTCAATATTATCCCCTATATATTAACGTGTCCCTGGATTCCATCGATCCAGAATCAGGGCAGAGACATTATAGTTATATACTCACCATCTTCGAGGTCGTTGTATCCTGACTATGCAGACTACTACTAGAGACAGGTTTAGCGCGGTCTTTCACCGTTTTGTGAACTATACGTGGATTAGTTTGGCATCCCCGCATTGCATTGGGAGTGATTCGAGATTACGGTGGATAGGTTGTATTACGTTTTCATAACGAAACGGCCTTCACCCTTCAGTTTCTGTTCTGAGTAGAAAAGAGTCCGTCACGGAAGATGTTTTAAACCAGTACACACTCTATGTTGTGCGCATTATATTGGATCTTTGTTTGTTAGTCAGTGTTTTTGGATCATTACAAGTATAAGTATTAAGCATATAATCACAATCTGATATTTTGGCTTCATGATACGTTATTACGATTATCTGGTAAAAACAGTGGACACTGTTGGTAATTGTCAAAGACCAGTCTTTCTCATCTCAACATATGCATAAAAAAAAAACCATGTGAACATTTTGGTCGTCGAAGTTGCGAGAGAATAAGGGAAGAAAAAACGCCCCTGTTGCACAAGTTGTGTGCTTTCAAATGCTTGATTTCAAGACCTCAAAATCTAATAAGGTCTCAAAATCAAATTCGTAGAAAATTACTTCTTTCTCGAAAAATACTTTACTTCAGAGGGAGCTATTTCTCAAACTTTTTATACTATTAAAAGCTCCTCATTACTCGTTACCAAGTATAAAGTTATATGCTAATAACTATTTTAAGTAATTACTCACTGACATTACTCACTGCCTTTAAAGGCAGTGGACACTAATGGTATTTGTCAAAGACTAGCCTTCACAGTAGGTGTATCTCAACATATGCATAAAATAACAAACCTGTGAAATGTTTAGCTCAATCCGTCATCAAACTTGCGAGATAATAATGAAAGAAAAATAACCCTCGTCACACGAAGTTGTGTGCATTTAGATGGTTGATTTCGAGGAGGTCTCGAAATCAAATTCGTGGAAAATTACTTCTTTCTCGAAAACTATGGCACTTCAGAGGGAGCCGTCTCTCACAATGTTTTATACCATCAACCTCTCCCCATTACTCGTCACCAAGAAAGGTTTTATGCCAATAATTATTTTGAGTAATTACCAATAGTGTCCACTGCCTTTAAAGGGATCGTGTATGTTTGGTAGATGGAACTCACTGTTTGTTTTTATCCTATATAGTTTCAGATAATAAACCATTAAACTAACACGTGAACATTGAATTTCAAGATGGGCAGCAGCAAAAGTAATCTGCTATAGAAATTCACTCCTTTTGTTGGGACAGAAAGTGATATATTTGTCCATAACCGCAGTACGAAGTGCACCTTTGTATGGTGTACTTCTTACACGAAAGTTTTTATTGCCATTAAATTGATGAGTCATTATCATCAAATACAGACCCTTTTAAAAGAACACGTTGCCTTGGATCGGACGAGTTGGTCTATAAAAAGCGTTTGTAACCGGTTTTTTTTAAATAAAATACTTATGGTTGGAAAGATGTTTTAAAAGTAGAATACAATGATCCACACAAAATTTTTCTCGAAATTGCGTGTTTTTCCTTTTACTCTGCGAACTAACACGGTCGGCCATTTATGGGAGTCAAAAAATTGACTCCCATAAATGACCGACCGTGTTAGTCGACGGGGTAAAAGGAAAACCGTGCAATTTTGAGGCATGTTTGTGTGGATCATTGTATTCTACTTTTACAAAAATTTTCTACCCAAATGCATTTTATAACAAACGGTTACAAATGCTTTTGAAAGACCATCTCGACCGATCCAAGGCAACGTGTTCCTTTAATAGAAATTCAGTAACCTTGATTGGGTTACCTAATCCGTTATTTGGATGCATAATACAAGAATATAAGCAGGCTCACAATCCATTTGTACAGAAACCATAATAACTTGTTGGAAAGCAGTTTTTTTCGGCGATAATGTACCGTCAAACTTGAAAGTAAGTAGTAAGCCGATAGTGTAACACTAGAGCCTTAATTGAATGGACATTTGACCAGATTAAGTAGCATTTTGTAAAGTTTCAAACTGTCTTTCAATCAGTTGTTGAATTAGTTTACAATGGCAGCTTTATGTTTCGAAACTTTAGTAGGCTTTATAAACAAAATACGATACCATCATCATTTATGTTATCGGCAACATATGCAATTGGGGCAAAATATCGTATTCAGTCAAAATGGACTGGAGCTCCGTAATGTAAATGAAATATGATACAAAAACCTTTTGAGCATATTCGTCCTCGATATTAAAATTAAGAAATGTAAACCACATTGATGTTTTTCATTTCATTTCAGCAGAATGTGTGTTAAAGTCACTGGACAGTATTTACTAAATACTCAACAAAATGGTAAGCATAATAATTTACTTGGTAACAAGCAATGGAGAGCTGTGAATCTACAAAACATGGTGAGAAACGGCTCCCTTTGAAGAAATGTAGTTTTGAGGTAATTCTCTAACTCAAAATATTAAAAGACTTCAGGCCTGAAGCCTTTTCAGGCATCTGAAAGCACACACATTTTGTGCAACAGGTTTTTTCCCCCTTCACTATACGATGACCCATTGAGCTGAATTTGTTTACAGGTTTGTTATTTGATGCATATGTTGTGATACACCAAGTGACAATAACTGGTCTTCGACAATTACCAAAGGTGTCCAGTGTCTTTAATCAAATGATGTAAATTTGCTTAGTGATGTTTAAAATTTGAGCTATAGCTTGATTTGCTATCAGACATAATTATGTTTACTGTAAGGTTTTCTTAAAGGCAGTGGACACTATTGGTAATTGTCAAAGACTACCCTTCACAGTTGGTGTATCTCAACATATGCCTACAATAACAAACCTGTGAAAATTTTAGCTCAGTCGGTCATCGAACTTGCGAGATAATAATGAAAGAAAAAATACCCTTGTCACACGAAGTTGTGTGCGTTTAGATTGATTTCGAGACCTCAAGTTCTAAACTTGAGGTCTCGAAATCAAATGTGTGGAAAATTACTTCTTTCTCGAAAACTATGGCCGAACAGAGGGAGCCATTTCTCATTTAAACCATCAACCTCTCCCCATTACTCGTCACCAAGAAAGGTTTAACGCTAATAATTATTTTGAGTAAATACCAATAGTGTCAACTGCCTTTAATTATATTATTGTTTAGGGTTAATTCGTGGCATTTTTTTTAAAGCTTGAGGTGCACAATTGTCAAACGTTAATGTTTGTTTTGTCTTCTTTTAAAACATCGACCGAACTATTGCTCAAAGACACTGGACACTATTGGTAATTGTCAAAGACCAGTCTTCTTACTTGCTGTATCTCAACATATCCATAAAATAACAAACCTGTGAACGTTTGAGTTCAATCGGTCATCGAAGTTGCATAATAATAATGAAAGAAAAAACACCATTGCTACACGACGTTGTGTGCTTTCAGATGCTTGATTTCGAGACCTCAAATTCTAAATCTGAGGTCTCGAAATCAAAATCGTGGAAAATTACGTCTGTCTCGAAAACGACATCACTTCAGAGGGAGCCGTTTCTCGTAATGTTCCCTATCAACCACTCCCGTTACTAGTTACCAAATAAGGTTGTTATCAATAATTGTTTTGAGTAATTACCAATAGTGTTCACTGCCTTTAAAGGGAGGATTGTACCATTGGTAATTACTATACAAAAAACATAAAAACTTACTCGGTAAGAAGCCGCTGTTGAGTATGCCCATAACAATTTGAGAGGGATTTAATAATTCTTCAATCTGGGAATTATTTCACAGATTGGATTATTCTTCCTGCCTATGGGCAAAACCTATTCACTATTTTCGTCGATATTTCAAAAACGGTTCGCCCTTTTGAACAATTTTGTACAGATTAGTTTTCTTAGTATATATCTACAATTATGTAGAATTAAAACAACCTAACGGATCCAAAAACCAAAAAGATATCCTTTGCCTTATCATCTTATCTAATTTTGTTTTGAAATAACACAAATAATACAAAGTGCTTGGACAGTGTATGACCGTGGTGGATAACTTACAAGCCTAAAGTACAACAAACAAACCTGTCCTGAATAGGGTGTAATACATATCACCCTAGACGAAGTTTTTTCAACGTCCGTAAAAATATTATCCTAGTAAGAAAAGAAAACTAACGAAACCAATAATACCGAACCCGGCACATCCATATAATGGGTCTCCATCTAAGCTTACACGTACTAGGTTTGGGCGGGAGGAAATTAACGATATTTGATACCGGTCTCGCGACGCGGACGACTGAACTCGAGCCTAGTGTGTATAAAACGCCGTGGGTTCATGGGGACTCTGCTGCTTTGGGAATACATTACAAGATCACAAACCCCGGCTTGATATGTCCACACCTGGAGTGCATATATTCAGGCACGCTGCTACCTTTAGAGAATAAGGGTTTTGACATCTGAGAGGGTGACAACGTGAAAGAACGTGGACAAAATCGTGTCCGGTATTCATTACAGTGCCATGCATTTCTTCTGCAAACTTTATTTTCAAAGTGTAGGTGAAACGTTAACGTACGATGGTCTTAATTGGAAAATCACCTTTCGATAACAACACTATAGTGAGCTTGAACTCTGTATCCCCCATTGGAAGTGTACACAAAAGGGCACAAGTTCATGAAGCTATACTTAAAGGCAGTGGACACTATTGGTAATTACTCAAAATAATTATCAGCATAAAACCTTTCTTGGTGACGATTAATGGGGAGAGGTTGATGGTATAAAACATTGTGAGAAACGGCTTCCTCTGAAGTGCCATAGTTTTCGGGTAGAAGTAATTTTCCACGAATTTGATTTCGAGACCTCAGATTTAGAACTTGAGGTCTCGAAATCAACCATCTTAACGCACACAACTTTGTGTGACAAGGGTGTTTATTTCTTTCATTATTATCTCGCAAGTTCGATGACCGATTGAGCTAAAATTTGCACAGGTTTGTCTTTTTATGCATGTATTGAGATACACCAACTGTGAAGGCTAGTCTTTGACAATTACCAATAGTGTCCACTGCCTTTAAACAGAGACAATATTGCTTAACAACTTTCTGCTAAGCAGACATGAGCAGGATACCAGTCACAGATTGTACATGTAACATGATATTTTAGCTGGTGACCTTATTCTGTTCAGCATAATAATGTTGTGTTTACCCACTTTCATAGAAAGTTGGGCCCAGTGATAAAACAAAAAACTTGCTTGATATCTCCACACCTGAAGTGCATACATCCAGGCAGTGTGTGAATGGGGTTTGATTTCTGAGAGGCTGAATGTTTAAACACAAAATTATGCTTAAAGGACCACGTTGCCATGGATCGGTCGAGTTGGTCTTTGAAAAGCGTTTGTAACCGTTTGTTGTAAGATGCATATGGATAGAAAGATGTTGTAAAAGTAGAATACACAATTATCCACACAAACATGCCTCTAAATTGCACGGCTTTCCTTTTACCTCGTCGACTAACACAGTCGGCCATTCATTGGAGTCAATTTTTTTGACTCCCATAAATGGCCGACCGTGTTAGTTCGCAAAGTAAAAGAAAAACCACGCAACTTCGAGGCAAATTTGTGTGGATCATTGTATTCTACTTTTGAAACATCTTTCCAACCACATGCATTTTATAACAAACGGTTACAAACGGCTTTTTATCGACCAACTCGTCCAATCCAAGGCAACGTGTTCCTTTAACCTCTCTCTGCCAAGCAGAGATGAGCGGGACACCAGTCACAGACTGTACGTGTAACACTTTTTTGCTGATAATCTTATTCTGTTCAGCATAATTATTGTGTGCTTACCTACTTTCTATGAAACTGGGCCCAGTGATACAAAACCCCTGCTTGATAAGCACCTGAAGTGTATAATACCCGGCGCAGGCCGTGTGTTACCTTTTAGAGAACGGCTGAGAGGGTGACAACGTCAAAGAACGTGGAAAAAATCGTGTCCGGGTATCAATGTCAGAGTCATGCATTTCTTCGGCAAACTCTATTTGCAGAGTGTGTGTGAAACGTTAATGTACACTTGTCTTAATTTATAAGTCACCTTGGATAACTACACTAAAATGAGCTTGAACTCTCGAGCTAGCCTACGCTTACTGCGCTACCCTTAGCTATTAACTGTTATCCCCTATTGGAAGAGTAAACAATGGCACAAATTCATACAGCTGCTTAAAGGGTCTACGTACTTGTTGTAGGACAAAAAACACAATGTCCACAGATTTACACTAAACGTACCCAGTTTCAATAAAATGAGAGTAGTAAGCTTCCTTGAAAATATTACTTGCTGAGGTGCTGTAGTTTTTTAGAAATGAGTAAAACAATGTCATGAAAATAATTTTCGTATCAGTGATCATGAGACGAGCATTATTTTAGCATGTAAAAACGTATTTTCATGACATTGTTTTACTCAGTTCTCAAAAACTACAACACCTCAGCATCTAATATTTTAAGGTACGCTTTCTACTATATCATTATCATCAAACGGTGTAAGTTTAATGTAAATCTGTGGAAAGTGTGTTTTGTGTTACAAAAAGTTCAGTGTTTTGTACATTATACGGCATGATACTAGTCACAGATTTGACATGTGAACATAATATTTTAGCTGTTAATCTTATTCTGATCATAATAGTGTTGTGCTTACCTAATTTGTTATTACAGTTGGCCCATTGGTCAAAACCCCTGTTTGATATCTCCACACCTAAAGTGCATACATCCAGGCAGTGTGTTACCTTTAGTGAAGAAGGGGGGGGGGGGTGATTTCTGAGGGGTTGACAACGTCAAATAACGTGGACATATCGTCTGGGTATACATGTCCGTGTCATGCATTTCTTCGGCAAACTCTATTTGCATAGTGTGGGTAAAACGTTAATGTACGGTGGTCTTAATAGGAGACTATTGGGACGCTTGGTGGCAGCAGACTTACCAGGTAAAATCCATTGTTCTCGGTCATGTGCGCACGCTCAGAACTACGCAAACAATGAAAATTTACCTGGTAAGTCTGCTGTCACCTAGCGTCCCAAAGTCTCCTATTGGAAAATCACCTTTGGATAACTACACTAACACTGAACTTGTACTCCGGAACTTTCCTATTTGAAGAATAAACATCAGGGCATAAGTTCATACAGTTGCTTAAACAGAAAACATGCTTGAGAAAGTTCTGCTTAACCCAAATAAGCAGGGTACTAGGTAAATATTGCATATAAGACATGGTATTTTAGCCGGTAACCTTATTTTGGTCAGCATTATATTGTTGTGCTTAGCAACTTTTGTGCTTTTAAAAAGCTCAGATCACATGTTTGCTGTATTCACTGACAGTCTTATTACGTTATTGTAGAGTATTAAGGTTACATGATATCGCCTATTATACGCAATCACTATGACGACCCAAACGGACACGCACCCTGAAGCGTAGATATCACCCATCAGCAAAATGTCAGTTAGTCAGATTTCTTTTAGAGTGGCATTATGTATCAGTCGTAAAGTTCTTGTCCACCATTTTGTTTTGCACAATAGGAGCTTTAAATGCACTAGACACTGTCGTTACTGAGCTGTTAGTAGTATAACACATTGTGAGAAACGGACCTCTTGAAGTAACCTAGTTTTTTTAGATAGGTCGTTTATAAAACAGTGCACACAAAAAACACACCAAATTTTACACATGGCCCAAAAGTGCATAAAATTGTCACAGATTACCGGTACCTCAAGCATATCTTGTAGGTTTCCATGTTTCTTCAATGATATAATAAACCGGCCAACCTGAATCAACAAAAGATATCAATTTTTCAGGGAGCTTTCGCTCAAACCCCCTAAGGAGCGAAGAGAAGTGGATCACTTGACCCCCAGCTGTATCTCCGTACCTCCTCCTTTTGTTTTCCAATATAAGATGATTGAGTAGGAAGGGACAGGATGATAAAAGAACAAGCATTGTATCTCAGCTGCGCTTCTTTTAGGAACTTTACAGAATTGGTTTTGCTGGCAGCGCAAGCACTTTATGTAATCCACCATAAACAGTAACTGAAACAACCTGTAGAAATTTGAGATCGATCGGGGGGAAAGAAAGGGGGAAAAACAAACATTCACCGAGCGAAAAACCCCAAACGTGAAATAAGATTATTTATTTCTCGTCAAATAAGAGAAATAATTCTAGGGATGTTTTCGCCTATCATCATCATTAGACCGTGGAAGTTTTATGTAAATCTGTGATCTTCACGATTTGCTCTCTTACCGATTTGGTAACGTTCCTTTAACGGAACTGGAAACGTTCGGTAATTACTCAAAATATGTAACAGCATAAATCAAACCTATCTTGGTATAACGAGCAATGTAGAGCTGTTGCATAAAGAGAAACTGCTCCCTCTGTAAACATAGTTTTTGAGAAAGAAGTAAATTTGTCACACCAAAATTGGAATCTGAGAAATATTGATGTAATAGAACACACAAATGTGCACCAAGAGCGTTTTTCATTATTCCACATTTTCTGCAAAGAGAAATAATGCATTCAGCCGAGTCCAAACATCTTGAAGTAATTGAAGTGTTTTATATGAATTTAAAGTTTGGTATATATATGGTCAGAGTGGAAGAGCTTCCCTTAATTATATTTTCGCTTGAAATGCTATTTTTTCCCGAGAAATAACTAAACCAATGATGTATTTTCTATAGTATTATATATGTTTATATTTGATTTGTTTTTTGATGTGCAATTTTTATGACGTTTTTGTCCTTGTGCCCTTTTGTGCCTTTGTTATTTTTAGTGTCTGGATCGCCTTTAGATAGTGATTACTTTCGCTTTTTGGTTTATCCACAGGCTTGTTCTCTGTGAAGTCTTATCTTTTATTGTCTATTTTTGGTATGTATTGTTTGCCTGGAAATAAATAAATAAATCAGTTTGAATACCACAAGGCTATGTACCGGATATTTGACAACTTTGATCAACATGTTATTTGTGTTTTCACTATTTCCTCGTGACTCTGATGAGCGATTGAGCATCAACTTTTAATTTCACATTTTGATTGTTTCATGTATGTTGGGTCACATGAAGTGCACTTATTGGTCCTCGGCAATTAAAGACACTGGACACTATTGGTTATTGTCAAAGACTAGTGTTCTCTTGGTGTATCTAAAAATATGCATAAATTTACAAAGTAGTGAAAATTTGAGCTCAATAATTGGTCGTCGAAGCTGCAAGATAAAACACCCTTGTCACACGAAGTTTTGTGCTTTCGGATGCTTGATTCGAGACTTCAAAATCTAATTCTGAGGTCTCGAAATTAAACTCCTGGAAAATTACTTCTTTCTCGAAAACTACAGTACTTCAGAGTGAGCCGTTTCTCACAATGTTCTATATGCACTATCAGCAGCTCTCCATTACTCGTTAGCAAGTAAGGTTTTATGCTAATAATTATTTTGAGTATTTACCAATAGTGTGCACTGCCTTAAATCTCACATTTTTATTATTTAATGTATGTTGGGTCACATGAAGTTCAATTAATGGTCCTTGGCATTTAAAGCATGTTGTCCTCGTGCAAATATTGATTGGGCCTTGCAGGAAAGGGTTCGAGGTGTCTATACGCATTGCACGAAGTACGAGTTGAGGAAACACTCTTGATTGCTACGTTATTATCGCAGACATCTTTTTTATTTTTTTTTTTTTGGGGGGGGGGAAACATGACCATTTTTGTGGAGGCGTTAATCATGCCGTCAGCGTACCCTTACTACGTAAGGAGTAGGCGCAAAGCAGACAACCTCAACCAGACCGTGACGTCAAACTGAGGAGCAATGTTCGCGCATAATATCTCGCACTTCAACAAGTGCTATTAGGAAATTGTTTGCCTGATATTATGATGACGTAACTGACAGGGTTCGGCCCTCGTACGCCGTCAATGATGTGTCGGCCGTGTTACTTGTTTTTTTGTTGTTGACTTGGATCACGACGTCTTCGCTTGTCTCGTTCATACACAATGATTGGGGGCAAATTTCAGAGCTGCACTAACAAACAAGTTCGGTTCAGCAATTTCCTTTTTAGCAAAAAAACGCAGGATTTCAGTCATTTATGGTGCATATGATTATGGTTTGTTGGTTGGTATCCTTATTCTGAAGCAAACTTTCTTACTTTTTGTGTTACTTTTTGTGCTCGAAGCAGCTCTACGAAATTAGGCCCAGTGTGTTTGTCGTACTTGGTTTAAAAATGGTTAGTTATCAGCAGAGGACTACTTTTGTATTTTATCCGTTGCTTTTAATAGCAAGAATAAATGTTCTCTATTATGTTATCACTGTCCTCAGTTAAAGGCACCTTAGGTAATTGTGCTTCCCGATGACGGAGAAAGTCTTCGGGCCTAAAGACTTTCTCACATGAAAATAAATTTGGTGAAAAAATACCTCAAAACCGACGTTACTTCAAAAGGAGCCTTTTCTCGCAATTCGTTTTACCATAAGCAGCTCTCCTTTGCTCACTATACTGTTATGCTATACATGTTAAGTATTATTCCAAAAGTGTCCAGTGTCTTTAAAGGCAGTGGACACTATTGCTAATTACTCAAAATAATTATTAGAATAAAACCTTACTTGGTAACGAGTAATGGGGAGAGGTTGGTAATATAAAACATTGTGGGAAACGACTCCCTCCGAAGTGGAGTAGTTTTCGAGAAAGAAGTAATTTTCCTCGAATTTGATTTCGAGACCTCAGATTTAGAGTTTTAGGTCTCGAAATCAAGCATCCTGTATCTTGAAAGCCCACAACTTCGTATGACAAGGATGTATTTTCTTCCATTATTATCTCGCAACATCGATGACCGATTTAGCTCAAATTTTCACAGGTTTGTTATTTTAGGCATATGTTGAGTTACAGCAATAAAAGACTTGTATATTACAATTAGCAACAGTGTTCAGTGTCGGTGATAATGGACAGTTCCGGCTTTCTACTAAGCTCCGCCCACCGCGCACGTGAGCAAGACACGTGTACGAGCACTTCAAATGACATTCTGCACGATTCTGCCGCGCGTGCCAAATATACGCGCACGCATGACCGGTCAAATGGGTGAACGCGCACAGTTTGATTGACAGGCCGGATCGGTTCATTCGGTCAGTCACACGAGAAACCCTAGAACTGTTCACTGTGCCGCGGAGTTAACGAACTTGTCATGGTTTTCACATTAACTGATTATTCTTGTGCTCCCGTAGAAGGTACATTCAAAATGAAAAAAATTACGACATCAGATATTGATTTTGTTTATCTTTATTTAATATTTTCCTTGTCATTCAGGAGTCCCTTCAATTCCACCTGCCTCAATAGTGTTGGATTCATCTGCTGCTGACGAGAGGTAGACAATAACCGGTTAGTCATCGATTGCGAGATAGTTTTAAACGGTAAGTTTGACCTTACTTCCTGGATAATAAACTGAAGGGATGCAGCAGAAATCAGAAGTGATTTATTGATTCGTACAGTCGTGCGCTGTAAATTTGCGTTGTCCAAAGTCTTTTGGCCGTGGTGTTGAAACGAAGAGGCGCTTTTATAAGCACGGGCGAGACAATTAATTCTCTATAAATTTACGGGTCTTTTCACCATGATATTTTTTTGTCTGACGCTTTTTAAGGAAGAAGGAACATGAAAACTTACGAGGTATGCTGGAGGCTCCTGCCATCTTGGACAAGTGTATGAATTGGTGGTTCATGTGCACAACTCGGTTGTTGTATTTTATTTGGACTGTTTTGTGCCGGCTGTTTTCTGCGCAAAGAGTTTCTCTGTTAAAGCCATTGGACACTTTTGTGTACAGTATTGTCCAAAGGCCGACACTTCGTGAATCACAACTTATATATAAAATAACAAACCTGTGAAAATTTAGGAAAATAACGGGAAACCCATACCTTGTTTCCGCACGTTTCGCCGTGTCATGACATGTGTTCAAAATAAATACGTAATTCTCGTTCATCGAGAATTTATAATTGTTTTAATGTTTTCTCAAAAAGTAAAGCATCTCATGGAATACTATTTCAAGAGAAGTCTTTCACCATTACCTCCTGTAAACCCTGTAAGTTAATTGTAAATCTGTGAACTTTTATGTTTTTTATGTTCCGAAAGTGTATAATGGCTTTGATGGAATTACTTAGTTTAAACCCATCCTACATCTTGCTAATACGTTGGCACTTGAAAATGAGCGTGTTTGGCACAAAATAAAAGCAATGCAAGACTACAGCGTATTATAACTACGGGCGAGACAACTAAATCTCTCCAAATATAATGGAGACTATGATTTTTTGGGGCTGACGCATTTCAAGGTGTGGCCAGCTTCTCTCGCTCAACCTGATGTAAGCCAAACTGAGACAAGGAGAAAATTAGTCTGCCTATATCGAGTATGTATGGAGTAGACGTGATACCTTTGGAGCATCCTAACACAAACGATCCGTTTAATTTTAGTATAACTACGATGACTTGTGCCTGTGTTCAACGATTCATTCATACTGTGCAATAGTATACAAACAAAGTGTTTTTTTTTATATACTATACCATTAATCGAGTTTTGATACCTATTGAAAATATAATTTACACGTAAAAAGTTCATCTTCATAAGTCGTCAAGTTTAAAAAAAAAAAAAAAAATCACAGAGCAATGTTTTCAGACGAGTTCCGTTAATATGTTGTTTATACATGCTAAAATAATGTTCGTTGTTTTTTTGTTTTTTTGCGGGGGGGAAAGTACTTAAACCTTTCAACCTAAAACAAGGTCCCGAGGCCGCGAAAGAAGATGAAATAATATGGAGAAAATAAGGATACACTGAACAATTTATGATAAATAGGTTAAGAACGCTTACGAAAAAAACCATCTAATTACAATAACACGAAGTGTATGTCTCAACATAACACAGTCAGACGAGAAACAATAAACAAAACTATAAAAAAAACAATCCGTATAAAAGGTAAATTAAAACAAAGACATTTGCCCCTCAATGCACTCGCACGCATTTAATAACTGTCTTTATTGCAACGTCATCATTGAAAAACCCGATGACCTCTGCGTCTGATCCCTTTCAGACGGAAACTAGATCACAAGGATTCCCTGTTTAATTTCAGCCAATTTTCCACGTCGTTATCAAAACAAGTCTTGGGATCTCCAGTGTACTAAAGTTACTCGTTGCAGCTGGCCGGCTATTATTTCAACGCTCCACTCGCAAGTCATTCAACATTAAAGGTGCTACCTCGTTGAGAATTGTTTACTGAACACAATTGATTGCTCCAAATTCAAGAACCTATGACGCATGTGGCACACCATATTGCAGCCAAAGCTGTTCTACTCCATGTCTGTGCTGCCCCTACATGTAGCCAGTGACCTAGTCTCAACCATTTACCTATCGTTTAAAATGCAGTCATGACCAATGTAGCCAAATGTTACCGCGGCTCAGACCTAACTTTAGTCCAGACCTATAAGTGTTGCCTGTACGGAGCCCTGACCATGTACCTAAATTTAGCACTAAACTAGGTGTGGGCTTAATGCAGGCCTAACAGTGTACTTAAATGTAGTTCAGATATTTTAATATGACCTAAGTTTAGCCCTGACCAAGTAGCTAAATATAGTCCTGCCCTAGGTGTGGCCTTAATGTAGTCCTAACACTGTACATAAATGTAGTCCTGCCCTAAGTGTGGCCTTAATGTAGTCCTAACACTGTACATAAATGTAGCCCTGTCCCAAGTGTGGCCATAATGTAGTCCTAACACTGTACATTAAAGATGCTACGTCAGATGTCTGGCCCCAAACATTAAAACAGACTTTTTTGAGTGCATGGTATTTCAAAGAGTATCACCCGCTCTAACGAAAAAAGGTTTAGCTTTTACTTTTAATGGTCAGGAACCATGACACAAATTTAAAACGTTTCTTTTAAAACACATAAGAATTGGTCACGTGATATATTGTCGGGTTTTATGGTAATAATTATTTTGAGTAATTACCAATAGTGTCCACTGCCTTTAATCTTCATGCACACAATTTGGACATACTTTTTGTTCATTCCCGAACTCGGTTTTTGCCATGTTTGAGTCGATCGGTTTGGACTCCTGAGCAGAAGCAATGGGTGCAGCTCGATGACGATTCGTATGGTTCAAAATAGGCGTATGTACAATTCAAAACGTTCATGTGTGTGCCAAATCAGTCACTTAATATATTGATTCTTAATCACCATGCAGTAAGAATTGAGACATAAACCTATGTGTTTCTGTTCATTCACTACTCCACTTTTGTCACATTGATTCGGGTTTTGAATCAGGAGTTTTCCAGCACGATGAAAATTATTGGATGATGCAACGTAGGCGTATGTACAATTTAAAATGTTCATGTGTGTGCCATATCAGTCACTTATATTGATTCTTAATCACCATGCAGCAAAACTTGAGACATGGGTCTACTTTTTGTTCATTCCCTGCCTCACTTTTGTCACATTGATTCGGGTTTTGAACCTGGAGTTTTCGAGCTCGATGAAGATTCTTGGGTGGTGCAACGTAGGCGTATGTACAATTCAAAATTTTCATTTGTGTGCCATATATATAAGTCACTTTTATTGATTCTTAATCATCATGCAGTAAAAATTGAGACATAAACCTACTTTTTTCTGTTCGTTCCCTACTCCACTTTTGTCACATTGATTCGGGTTTTTAATTTGGAATTTTCCAGCACGATGCAGATTCTTGGCTGGTGCAACGTAGGCGTATGTACAATTCAAAATTGTCATTTGTGTCCCATATATATCAGTCACTTATATTGATTCTTCTTAATCATCATGCAGCAAACATTGAGACACTGGCCTATACTTTTTGTTGAGCCCTATCCTACCTTTTGTCACATTGATTCGGGTTTTGAATCTGGAGTTTTCCAACTCGACGAAGATTATTGGCTGGTGCAACGTAGGCGTATTGACAGTTCGAAATGGAACAAGCTTTGGTGCACGTTATTGATTGGGGTAAATAATATTCCAATTTCGGAATATTATAGATACCATTCTTGCGGAAAGGGGGTTTGTTTACAGAGCTCTGCGTTGCAGTCACTATGTCAACATTCATTTTGTTCTGTACATTTAAAGACACTTGACAAGTTTGGTAATCGTCAAAGACCAGTCTTTTTTTGGGGTGTAACTCAACATATGCATAATATAGCAAACCTATGAACATTTGAGCTCATGTTTGGTCGTCGAAGTTGCGTGATAATAATGAAACCAAAAAACCACCCTTGTCACATGAAGTTGTGTGCGTTCAGATGCTTGATTTCGGGACCTCAAAATCTAAATCTGAGTTCTCGAAATCAAATTCGTGGAAAATTACTTCTTCCTCGAAAATTAGATTACCTGAGAGGGAGCCGTTTCTCACAATGTTTTATACTATTCACAGCTCACCATTACTCCTTACCAAGTAAGGTTATATGCCAACAATTATTTTGAGTATAATTACAATTACCGACAGTGTCCACTGCCTTTAATAACGAGTTAGACTCGTAGAAGTATGACAATGCTGCATAATAGCGCAACGTGTTGATGCGTACGTAACAGCGACCTGTGATGCGACCAACATGTGAAGAGGCATCAGAAGGCAATGCTCTTAAGGTATACCTGTCTCATTAGTGCTTATAGGTCATCTAGACTTAATGTATGACAAATGCCCCTGAATTTTAATATATTTTTCTTACGCAGGACGTCTATGCAGGTTTATTTTATATCTGATTAAGGATCCCAGGCAGTGGCACTCCCTCTCCCCTTCTTTGGTTTTTCTTCTAGGACTCTTGAAATTTCAAATTAGCCTTGTGACTGCTCTTGACTCACAAGTCACACCAGACGGGGGAGGGGGACTCGCGCTCTTTGACCCTTACATTCAGAAAGAAACTCTAAAATGCCTATAATATACAATTGTATTGTAGTGTATTGTATTGTATTGTATTGTATTCCGAAACTGCAACAAACCCATAAAACATCAGCATAAAATTGAATGCATAATATAAAAATGCATTAAATGAATGTTTACTTGTAAACAATGTTACCATTGCTTTTAGGTCATGTGGTTTGATTGTATGAAAAAATGGCCCTGAATTTAATATCCTTTTCACGGGCGTCTTTAGCAGGTTTATAACTGAATAAGAATCCAGGGTCTTTGCTCTACCCTTCTCCTTCTTGGGTTGTCTTCTTCTCGGACTCTTGGAATTTCAAATTAGCCTTGTGACTGCTCTTGACTCACAAGTCACGCTAGACGGGGGTGGGGGATTCGCACTGGCTGTAACCCCTTCGTTCAGAGGGAAACTCTTAAATGCCTATATACAATTGTATTGTATTTTATTTTATTCCGAAACTGGAACAAACCCCTAAAAAATCAGCATAAAAATGAATGCATAATATAAAAATGCATTGAGTGTTTACTTGTAAACAATGCCATCGTTGCTTTTAGGTCATGTGGATTTATAGTGCATGAAAATGACCCCATATTTAATATTCTTTTCACGGGGCGTCTTTGCAGGTTTATAACTGAATAAGAATCCAGGGTCTCGGCTCTACCCTTCTCATTCTTGGGTTGTCTTCTCTGACTCTTGAAATTTCAAATTAGCCTTGTGACTGCTCTTGACTCGCGAGTCACGACTTGGTTGGTATGAGGACGAGGCGACGAGCAGTGTGTGGCGTGGGTGGGGAACCTCGCACTTGCTTTGACCCGTACATTCATAGAAAAACACTCAAATGCATGTATCAGACTATTGTTTTGTATTGTGTTTTATTTTATTCCGAAACAGGAGCATACCCGTGCATACAAACAAAATCATAATTATAAATGCATAGCATAAATTGATTTTTACTTGTAAACAGGTTATTTCGGACAGCGGCTTAATGTATCTGTTGTTAATAATAAACCAGAATAATAATCAAATGAATAGAAAATAACAATAAGTGATGAAGTCGTACAGAAAGCTAACAAACACAAACTCCGCTAACCCGTTAACTACGCTTGCCGTTAGCACATAATTCCTTGCTTCCGTAAAGCACCAGTTCTATGCTGCAGTGAGCTTGAAATTTTGGCCCAGTGCCAAATGTCATAAAGCCTGCCACGCACAAAGACTTGCTAAGCACAGAATAGCAATGCTTAGCAGATCAGGTAACCAGCCAAAATTACATTAGTTAAGTATTGTTTCTTAGCAATTAAAATTGCAAATAATTGTTTCTTCTTCTGATAAACAGCTTCATGACATTGGGCCCTTGGCCCAACTTCATAGAGCTGCTAAGCACAAAAATTTGCTTAGCATGAAATTTCTTCCTTGATAAAAACAGGATTACCAGACCAAATTCTATGTGATTTTCATCAGGATAAGCAAACAATAGCTGAATACCAGTAACAAGCAATATGTAACAAATGCCAATTTGGTAGGTTATCCTGTTTTTATCAAATAATAAATTTCATGCTAAGCAAATGTGTGTGCTTAGCGGCTCTATGAAGTTCGGCCCTGGTGTGAGCTACACACAGGTGCGTGGTTACGGCGCTTGCACAGCGCCGTGTTACAACCAGACTAAACCGAAATCATATCCAAATCATATGCTGTTTTAATTATAAAACGCATAAGGCATGAGGTTGGTATCAATAGAGCACTGGCGGGCAGGTAACCCAATACAAACATTCACCATGTGGCTGTGAAAATAGAAAATGTTGTCATTTGGTCCCTCACTCGGGGAACTTATTCTGTGAGCCATGGTATTAATGCTTGGTGAAAAGAATGTTCAATTTCAGCAGCACATTGCTAAAGAGAAGAACCATGGGCAGCAGGTGATTGGTAAAGGGACTATTCTGCTCATGCACGTCATTTCCACCCTCCATCCCTCGGCTCTGAGCCATGGGAAAGGGATTCTTCCTCTGTTCCATACCATAACGAAATGCCTTTATGGGCTTCACGATACAAGTGGCGTGTCATATGGCGTGTTATGGCCTAGCGGCTTAGAGCACCGGATTCAAACGGCGGTGTTTCTGATCAGCAGAGTGTCCCAGTCGTAACACCTGTGTGAACGTGTGTTAGTCCACAAAGTGTTTAAAAACCCTGCCTTATGTGGAACTCTTTTGTTCTTCTCAGGTCCACAATGTGTTTACTGTACTTTGCTTATTACACGGATGTACCGTTTTGTTGAAATTTGTGTGAGGTATGATTTCAAACTTTGCATGGTGGAAGTACTTTGTGAAAACACTATGGTGAACATCTTATATGAACGTGTGTTAGTCCACAAAGTGTTTAAAACCCTGCCTTATGTGGACCTCTTTTGTTCTTCTCAGGTCCACAATCTGTGTACTGTACTTTGCTTATTACACGGATGTACCGTTTTGTTGAAATTTGTGTGAGGTATGATTTCAAACTTTGCATGGTGGAAGTACTTTGTGAAAACACTATGGTGAACATCTTATATGAACATGTGTTAGTCCACAAAGTGTTTAAAACCCTGCCTTATGTGGACCTCTTTTACACCGTTTTGTTTAAATTTTAGTTGTCTGTCTAACAGGGGTGAGGGTAGTTAAGGCCTGCATATGATTCGGTAAAGATTTGCTGGTGAAACCTCCACCCTGCACCGTTCAAAGACTCCGTTGGCTCACTACTCTCACTGGTCAGCAATCCTTCAATTTTCTTTATGAAACCGTTGGATTTTATCCGGATATTTGTGGTCGTGGTCGAGACAGGTTTCGGCCAAAGTGTTTCTTTCTGGGTCAAGTAATTAAAGTGACAGTTGAAACTTGATAAAAAGACCTAATCCCCCATCAGATGGATCATGTCTGGTCATATTAAAGACGTTTATATGCCATGATATTGTGTTTAATGCTTTAAGCAGCTGTGACAAGTTTCCCTTAAATCCCAACCACTCAGAGTTGACTGAAATTATCTTCGATAAGAGCCCTTGGGATTCCACCGTCTACACAATGACCAGTAGATTACTGCCTTGGCAGATGAAATAATATTGAGTTGAACGATTTGACAATTTTCATTCATTGGTGGTTTTGTCTTGATACAGTATGATTTAACTTCGTTTACAACCCGTTTACAAAAGGCTTAAGAGTGCTGATTCTTGAGCAATAACAAATGTGTGTTTTTAAAGACAGTGGACACTATTGGTATTGTCAAAGACTAGTCTTCACAGTTGGTGTACCTCAACATATGCATACAATAACAAACCTGTGAAAATTGTAGCTCAATCGGTCGTCGAAGTTGTACATTTAAAGACACTTGACAATTTTGGTAATCGTCAAAGACCAGTCTTTTTTTGGGGTGTAACTCAACATATGCATAATATAGCAAACCTGTGAACATTTGAGCTCATGTTTGGTCGTCGAAGTTGCGTGATAATAATGAAACCAAAAAATCACCCTTGTCATACGAAGTTGTGTGCTTTCTGATTCTTGATTTCGAGACCTCAAATTCTAAACTTGAGGTCTCGAAATCAAATTTGTGGAAAATTACTTCTTTCTCGAAAACTATACGTCACTTCAGAGGGAGCTGTTTCTCACATTGTTTTATACTATCAACCTCTCCCCATTACTGGTAATCAAGAAAGGTTTTATGATGATAATTATTTTGAGTAATTACCAATAGTGTCCACTGCCTTTAAGCACAAACTTTTTTGCTAAAACTTTTTTGTTTGATCTCCTCCCCCCCCCCCAAAGACATTCACAGACACCCTTACGGATCCGGTTTTTAAGGACCTGCTCATGTTGTTTCTTTTGTTCCCCTTTCTAAAGAATTCCCTTTTGGGGTCCATCGGGTTAAACAACGATTTCCCTTATAGGGTACAATGTCCCGTTGTCTAAAATACCCCACAAGGACATATCAGTACGCTCACACAGGTTTGTGAACGGTGTACACCAAAGACATCCCCTTGTTCTCCTGTTATATGGACTTTTTGGGGGCGCAACCCATAGATTCTGCGCATGAAAGCAAAGCGAGAACTTCCTCGGTATGTCTTTTTCCTGTTCCCTTCGTTAAAGGGACTGTACACTATTATTCAAAATAACTCAAAGTATGAGTTGTAAGCATAAAGAACTTAAACGAGCAATGGGTAGCTGTTGATAATATAAAATATTGTAAGAAATGGCTCCCTTTGAAATAACGTAGTTTTTTTTTTGGAGAAAGATTGTAACGCCCATTCAATATTTGTGAAAATTAAAGTTGTTCCATTATCAATATTGCATGCCTGAGGATTATGCACCCCAAACCCTCAACACATCCTGGATGTGATGCTAGCGTGAAGGGAAACCATCCAAGCCATCACAGCCAATCTACAAATCACACCAAAAGTCAATTTTGTTATTACTTTTTGAGCCCCGGGGCAGTGGGCAGATCGTGAGCTAAAACACCGGGGTGAAGTGGACATCACGGCCGGTACATTGAGGTGAGACTGCCCATGTGGATCAGTCACGCTCGCCGTCAGTAAAACAAAAAGTCAGTCGATATCCTCTTGGCTGATTGTCTGATGCGGTACAATTTGGAATCGCAATGTGTGTGTGAATGACGTCTTGTTCATGCTGCGTGCTACCCTGTCTACAATTTTCGTTTCTGCTGTTTAATATTGCCATTCTCAACAATTTTTAAGATTTTTGTTTTAAAGTTTCCTGTTTGAATCAATTAAAAAGAAACGAAAAAATCCCCATTGAAAAGCGCTGCGACAGTGGCAATTTCGGAGTGCAGAAAAAAAACAAATTGTATGGCGCAATATATTTTGGAATAGCAACGTTTGTGAATGACGTTTTAAAACAAACGTCGTTGTTACCTCGTCTGGATTGTGCTGCGCAGGGATCAATATGCAAATAAAACAAAGAAGGTCATCGTAGCTATCAGTCAATAATTATGTCAGTCCACGCTTATAATGTTAGCTTGAATGATTACTATGGGACTCTTTGCAATGCCACTACCTCAGGCACAGAGCCCAAGCAAAATAGAGTCCAAGCCGGGACCCGAGTCTGAGCCTAAGTCAGTCAGTTGAGCGAGAGGATGTCTTCAGCCGACGCCTTCTCAGGAAACTCTGATGGTCGTCTTCCACGTATCCCGGTCCAGCATCAGCGTCCTAAGCTCGGATGTTTCCTGTTGTGTAGCGTCCTTTTTCAGCTGTTCAACGAATGAAGTTATTTTTAAGAGCCTAAGCCGGAGCCCAAGCCGAAGGATTGGTTTCAAAAAGGGCACATCATTAAGACAATGAAGCTATCTCCAGTTCACCAAGCTGAATCTAGCCGCTAATTCTTAGCCGCGAATTCGGCAGTAGATTGGGAGTTCGTAGCAAGCATTTAATTGCGGCTTGGAATTTACGACAGAGAATTCCCGGCTGTGAGTCTGCGGCTGTGAATTCGCGGCTAGCTTCAGCTTGGAGCAAGTTCGAGTGAGCCCATTATAGAGTTATGAGTGAGCCACTGTTGTCGACCTTTGGTAGATTTTGCTTGGTTACCTATGCATTCAAAAACATCCTTAGTACCAGGGTGTCTCACTCGAACTTGCTCTTGCTCCAGTTATCATGTTCAATTAAAGGGTCTATGTAACTTTTGTAGGACAAAAAACACAATGTCCACAGCTGATATACACTAAACTTACACAGTTTGGAGATAATGATAGTAGAAAGCTTCCCTGAATATACTACGTGCTGAGGTGCGCAGAATACGCCCACGCTCATTTAACCAATCGAGGGCGTGCATTTTTATCGTTCTCGTTATCGTTCTCGTTATCGGGGCCTGTGTGACCGGGCCTTTGGTCACCATATATCTTGCAAGCATGGGAACATGTCAAAAAATAAGGTCGACAGAATTAACGAAGGTCGTTTATTCAACAAAATAGGATGGTTATGGTTTCATGTGCACATTACCTTGTTATGACCCTTGAACGTCTGATTGACATAGTATAACATTTCATGATTGTCAAACATGAATGTCAAATGGCTTCCGTCACTAATTGGATATTCAGAGAGCTATAGATAACGGGCCTTGAGTTGACGTCGTGAAGTCTACCAATTACAGGGGAAAATGCCTAATATAGGAAGGAAGACTCAGTTTCATTTATTTTCATGTAGTGAAATATTGTTTTATTTTGCTGACTTTAGTGGTTGTTGCTGCGTGCGTGTGCTGTTGTTGCTGCTACTGCTACTACTGAATTTGTTCTTGATGCTACTGCTGCTGTTGTGTTGTTGCTGTTGCTGTTGATGCTGCTTATGCGGCTCATGCTTTTATTGATGTTGCTGTAGTGTTGCTGTTCTAGCTGTAGTGCTGCTGTTGCTGTTGTGGTTGATTTTGTTGTTTTTGCTGTATTGTGGTTTTTGCTGTTGTTGCTGCTTACTATTTACTGCTGTTTCTGTTGATGTGATTGTTGTCGTTGTCGTTGTTGCTGTCGTTGTCGCTGTCGATGTCGTCATCGTCGTCGTTGCAGCTGCAAGCGAGAATAAATGCCGTTGATGTCGCTGTTGATTTTACGTTTTTGTTTTGTTATTTTTGTAGTCGTCGTCATTGTCGTCGTCGACATTGAAGTTGTTGTCCACGTGTTGTTTTAGTCGTCGTCGTTGTTGTTGCAGTGACTGCGGTAACTGTTCATGTACCCACGTGCCCATCTGACCGATTATCAAAATGTATTCGATCTGTCGATCGATATGCTCATGCATTTGCCTCGCAACGCTTCGTGGCAATCGTATCGACTGAGAACAATTAAACAGCCATCTTGGTATTTTTATTGACAGCAGACTCACTTTCAACTCGCATGTTAATACTATTATCAAAAAAGCCAATCGCATGAGTGGTTTAGTATGGCGTAACTTTCGCTCCTTAAAGAATGAGCATGTTTTACGTACCTTGTTTTGTTCTCTCATCAGACCTAATCTTGAATTTTGTACCATTGTATTTAACTCTATTTCAGCCCATCAAGCACATAGACTAGAGGGAGTTCAGTTTCGTTTTCTCAAATTTATTCATAGGACACTAAATAATGGCACTGTTCATAACTTGGATTATCTTGACCTATGTAAAATGTACAGACTTCCACCCCTTAGACAGAGAAGAATATTGAATGACTGTCTGTCTATTTCTTTACAAATCTGTCCACAATCATTTTAGCAACACTGAGTTCAACCCCTTTGCCTTACATGTTCCTAACCGTAATACTAGACAGTCTATTAAACACATCTTATATGTGCCAAGGAATCGGGTAGATGTGACAAAGCGTGGCTTTTTGTCAAGGATTTCCTCCACATATAATAGTATCCATGGTTCTTGTGATGTGTTCGGAGTCCCTTCTCTTAATTCCTTTCGTGGTCAGGTTTTGAGTGCCATATCCTCTTCCAGTAACTAATGTATACATGTATTTACAGTGTTTTGTTTTATTTTATTTGGTATTGTTTACATTCATTTTTTGTTTTTTCCCCTTGTCTTTTTTATCGTTTATTCTGTTTATAATTTATTTTAAATATATTTTCACAGTCGTTCATGGTGGTCTGTTTCTGTTCCCTATTTTATTTTACTTAATCTTCAAAGTATGCTTTAATTTTCTTTCCTAAGATGATTCTATTTTAATTGTTAACTTTGTACATATCAGATTGTTTTTATATAGGCTATATGAATATTTCTTATTGGTTTTTTTTTGTATCCTTTCCTGTAATTGGCGGCTCGTCCGCTGTTGGTTTGGTCAATAAATATATATAAATATATGTAAATGACCATCTCTGACACGATATTGGCTTTCATTCAAGACTTCAGAAGTGCCTAAAATAAGTCTTCTGAAATAAGTCTCCTTGAAAGACAAGACGATGCAGTAATCTCAAGTTGGCTTGCTCGAAGATAGTATAGCAGTAAGACAATACGTGAAGGTGACTTACCTGATGAAGTATGGGTAGATTTCATTACCCAATCCTATGCTAACCTTTGAGTCAGTTTGCATTCTTAGAGACTAGGAATGACTGCAACTCCATTAAAATACTATACAAACGTTTGTTCAACGATCTATTTTACCGCTATCTAGAACCATAGACAAGAATCGACTCTAGTATTACACCGGTGGTTAAAAAAAAAAAAATAATCCAGAAATAAAACCCCTTTTCGCTGCGGCAGTTAAAACTCTCCATCCAAAACTGTATATGTCTTGCATTGGTTCCATTTCGCGTGTATTTATAAATCAAGCTGTTTTTGTTCTTCCTATCTTCAACTGATAAATGCTACTAACATTATATCAGTAATTTCCCTCCTCATATCATACGGTATAGTGTTACCCTACATCAAACATTTAATTGGAAAGGTGATAGACATAATAAAACCGGTGCAGTTCCGTTTCCCTATTATAAAAATAAGGTTATCTGCATGGATTATGATGTATCTGTGTGTCGTTCATGCATGTAGTTGGTGTTACATGCATCAATCAACGCAAAGTGTAAAGTTGGCTACCAGATGTGGTTAATGTTGCTCCAGATCATCTGCAAGGAATATATATTTTTTTTTTTTACATTTTAGGAAAACGAACGCAAAATAAAGTGTGTTGTTCATGCCTAGGTTTGCATGCATCCAAATCCATTGCCTAATTAGTTGGTATATGCATCCGATCGTTGCACATAACGAAGTGTTAGTGTATAGAGTACCTACAGCTACAGGATGTAGTTAAAATGTTGGTCCAGATTATCTGCATGGAATATGTTGTAGGCGTATGTATTATTGGGAAACCCCACGCAAAGATGTTGTATATCGTTAAAGACAGTGGACACTATTGGTAACTGTCAAAGACCAGTCTTCTCACTTGGTGAATCTCAACTTATGCATAAATTAACAAACCTGTGAAAATTAGAGCTCATTTGGTCGTCGAAGTTTTGAGATAATAATGAAAGAAAAAAACACCCTTGTCACACGAAGTTGTGTGCATTTAGATGCTTGACTTCGTGACCTCAAAATTCTAAATCTGAGGTCTCGAAATCAAATTCATGGAAAATTACTTCTTTCTCGAAAACTACGTCACTTCAGAGGGAGCTGTTTCTCACAATGTTTTATACTATCAACCTCTCCCCATTACTCATTACCAAGTAAGATTTTATGCTAATAATTATTTTGACTAATTACCAATAGTGTCCATTGCCTTTAATGCCTTCTTATAGTTGGTTTCACATACATCAAATCGTTGCAATTAAACAACATGTTAGTGTAGAGTAGAGTATCTATGGTTACAAGGTACAATTATAATGTTTCTCCAGATGTGAAACTCCCATCATATTTTCCGTGTGCACAAAAATTAGCGCGCGCGTGTATCGCCGAACGGTTTTAATTGCTTTTTTAGGACCGCACTTGGCAACCGCTCTTTGCCGTGCTCAAAGCATGCATCACAGCAGCGTCATGTTCGCTGCTGAATAGTTGCTACGGTCGGCTGTATACGCTGACGATGAAGTACTACTTACATATATCAGTAAGTCACGCATTGGAGGGGAAAAGGGACGAGGCTGAACCAATCACGTACATGGATTGAAAAAAACCCGCCCACCAACACCGTGTCTCTAGCTCTCGTGTTCAACGCCGTTACGTTGTCGTGTGGGTGATGTCAAGTCGGTATAGGAGCTAATGACACTCCATAGTGTATACGAGGCAAAGTGCCTCATTTCGTGCTAGGTTGCCGGCTGCGTGTGTAACTGATGTATACTGCTCATCTGGGGAGTATCAGCATGGGTCGTTCCTACATCCGGATTTGTTTTCCAAAGTGATCTTACTAATCCTTGATACATTAAAAACATTGGTTGTTAAGACGAGAAGAATGAACTTATGACTTTACAATGAAGCCATGCCACCCTGCTCTGCATGGTTAGTGATATTTGTTTTTCGGAGTCAGGCGCCCGTGTGTGGGGGCGAGATGGTATCGGGTTAACACACCGGTGCATGGAGGACACCTCGATGGCACAGGGTTCCTTTAATTAAACGCTGACATCAGTACTCCAGCTGTGACTTATTTTTTGACATCAATGGAACAAAATATTGTGTGTAAACTGATGATGAGGAGCAGCACTGGGAAACACTCACATAGGTAGCGGCAACTATAAACAAAAGCAATCATAGTATAGACAACGGTCAACGACTCCAAATTCTGTCTCTTACTTTTTGTTCAGGAAAAGACAATCTATTTTTCACCCGCACACTTGACGTGAATGTGGAGAGCATTCCCGGCCTCAGCAAAACTTGTTTCCTGAAAGGAGTACTAGCTTCGAGTTTCACTATTTATTAATGCAGGCTCGCCAACAAACAAAAAATGAAAGTTTGACGAAATCATATAAATAGTGAGTCGGATGATGACAACCAATGGTCTATTCATGTGTAAGCCACTCTGAATTTAGTGAGAATATTACAAACCCATGTACGCATCGCCGATGGTGTCCGATTTCAGGCTGGCTAAATGAACAGTCGATGGATGGGATTACTTGGCAAATTGGCACCCGTCGTCTCAATCCGGCCAGGAACCCCCGGAACGATCCGGGACTGTCTTAACTGTTATCAGTCGGATACCGTTCAAAGCCCGGGGATCATCCCAAACCACGTCATTCGTGGAACTATTTTTGAGGACGAGCAAGAAGTTTGCCTCTGCGTTTCGGACTATAGTGGATAAGAAATCCCGTTTAAAACGTCCCTTGTGCTGATTGTTTCCCACACTCTGGATATACATCTTCTCGAGGACTGGAGAGAGAGATACGAGAGCATTTTTAGCTCGTGGCATTGACATTTTCACGTAAGTCTGTGGCTACAATCCCTTCCTGTTTTGATACTGTTTTAGATAACATTGCTGAGAATTGTCGTGTGGGCTTCAACGAATCTCGGGAAAGCAGATTGACTATAAACTACAGGAATTTCTGTCACCCCCGCTAGCAGATTTCAGGAGATATTTTGTTTTCGCCAACAATTCAAGGAACAAGGAGCTGTGAATCTACCTGGACCCCTACGGTGGATCAAAGCAATTTCTCCGGGCCGCAGGTTGATCGATATAAGCGGTAGATATTTCACCGTCACTTCATAAAACACTCCGGCGTCCGTACTGTGTGTGCATTTATTGACAGGCTCGGCATAACCTTCTGTCAGAATTTTCCTGTGCTAATTGAAAAAGGGGTTGACGTTGTTAATGAACAGCAGTGTACATAAGTTCTCCGTGACACGCTTGTTTGTGCTTTGTTACAACGCCGTTTGAATGTAGCTGACCCAATGTGATATTCATTCGTTACTCTGTAGTGATAACCAAGTTTTTTTTTACATTGATATCCATCATACAAAATCGCATGAAATAATCATGACGTGGTGTTGTCGTCATACACAATGATAGCAATTACAGCAGCCTGAACTGAATATCTACATTTTTTTAGAAGAAAGGCTCGTGAGTATTGACGTCATTGCCATTTGCAAGGTAATACCTTTTACTGTGGAATTTCAAAGGCAATACTCGAACTGGTACTTTTATCGTATATGTTGCCACAGTCTCTCATTAGTTTGTCTTCAACGCTAAGCCGTGCGTCTGTCTTTGCCTTTTGATATCACAACCGACTTGCCTCCTCACCATTAGTCACTGCACTGCACTCGGCCACTTCAGTTTTGATTCCGTGTACATTGCTAATAACGGGGTGAAACCGTACCTATTTGGCAAGCATGAATGATGCTAACGGCCCGAGTACCTACTGCACCAACACAGACGACCAAAGAGGGTTCTGTTTTGCATCTTTCGGGGCAGCCAGCGACCGTGGCTCGGGAGGCATCTTAGGGAGTCAACGCTACAGCTTTAGCGGTCTCCGTGAGACCGCCCTGACTCACTCTATGAGTGCCGTTCTACTCGGAACACTGGCTCTTTTTGTAGCCATTGCTTCACTGTTTGGAAGGTGGATTAAAAAGGTGATATCGTTCGCACCATCAAAGACTCTCGAACCACCGAAACTGTACCACAGAAAATCGCCTCTATCGCAATACCTACTCGCCAACTGCAACTCACTTACAAAGCCCTACTACCCGACGTTCTGGGCGGGTAATTCTCATGTGCAGACCGCGTTGTCGATCATGCTACCCCAGAAATGGGTCGACTTTAGCCGGGAGTATTTGCAAATGGACGATAGTGGGGTAGTGGCGCTCGATATTGCGCGACCCGGAGGCTGGATGTTGTACAAGACAAGCCCAGTTATTATTGTAGTCCCCGATTTGAATACAGACTGCCGAAGTGTGTCTGACCTCTGTTGGATCGCCATGCAGAGGGGTTACCGGTTGATGGTATTCAACAGACGCGGCCACGGGGGTACCCCGTTGACCACACCCAAACTACAAAGTTATGGAGACGCTTCGGACTTGCGTGAGACAGTGATGTATATACGCCAGACATACCCCGAGGCCAGACTGAACGCCATCGGCGTTGGGGCGGGCGGTGGGTTGTTGATATCCTACCTGGGGGAGTACGGCTCATCCACGGACCTCGCCTCAGCAGTCTGCATTTCACCCAGCTACGATTGCCAGGAGCTGTATGAATCACGTACAATATCCAAACCGTATCACTGGCTCGCATTACAGCGGGCGAAACTATTACTACGGCGACACGCTGGCAACCTGGACGGGGTCATCGATCCCGTCTCGGCCTTCGGGGCTTCGACGCTCGCCGAACTTGAAGAGTGCGTCTTCGCCAAGATCCATAAAACGCCAAATATGGGCGACTACTGGGAGATGAACAATCCGCTACGGGAAGCCGACGAGATATCCGCCCCCTTGCTTTGTATCAGTAGCACGGACGACCCCGTCCATCCTAATGTACTAGTGCCACATGATTTCTTTACCACGTTACCGGACGTTATGCTAGCGTCGACTACCCAAGGTGGCTATTGTGGGTTCTATGAAGGCCCCAGGGCACAGTCTTGGGCCCATCGACTGGCCATGGATTATATAGACACTGTGTTGAAGTACACTATATCCATAAGCAGCGTGTCAGCGAGTAGCCATAACACAAGTAGATGTTTGCCTGACGTATAATATATTGTGTTTTATACTAATTGCACATAAGCAAACAAGAAAAATTGGGGTTTGTTTCCCAGCAACTGATCCGTAACAGCAAGTGAAACCCAATGGTGGAAGCACATGTACTGTAGCCGTCTTGTAGAAAACACTTGCTAAATAATGCATAACTAAACTAAAAAATGTGAATTTACCACTGTCCAAACCTAATTAATAGTCCAACTCCGTTGCATTTAACATCAGCTCAAAAGATCAACTATGAAAATACTACTCACATTAAAGACACTGGACACTAATATGGTAATTGTCAAATACCGGTTTTTTCACTTGGTGTATCTCAACATATGCATAAAATAACAAACCTGTGAAAATTTGAGCTCAATCGGTCATCGAACTTGCGAGATAATAATGAAAGCAAAAAACACCCTTGTCACACGAAGTTGTGTGCGTTAAGATGGTTGATTTCGAGACCTCAAGTTCTAAATGTGAGGTCTCGCAATCAAATTACTGGCAAATTGATACACGTGATGCCTCCTTAAGAATTTTGAGTTCTGCAAGCCCTCGTTGAAAGTGTGAATGTTTTGCTTGTCTTGAAACAAAGTGCATTTTCAAATTAAACTGGTATCAAAATTTGCTGAGAATACTACAGAAGAGCACAATTTAATGATTTGATAATACCTAAACTGTTCATCGTCTTAAAGTATAACAGTACTTACGTTTGAACCAAAGATTTGTAACTTGTGATTTTTGTTATTTGCTCTTTGTGTTTTCTCTTGGCGCCCAAATGTCCAGCTTACGGAATGTTTTTGAGCGTATTTGCATTCTGATAGTGTTATTAAATTTATATTCTGTTATTATAGTTTCAAATTTAATATCATCTTATTCCTATTCTGATTGAAATTTGTTGTGACTTATTCTATGTCATTGTTGCGTATAAAATTACATTATGCAGTCACAGTAATGGTCTTTCGACCTTCAATAACTGACCCCAAGCCGTTATTGACTGGCAACTCGTTATACTTGACCATAAACTCGTTATATCAGAGCCATAAACTCATTAGCCGAAATAAACCCATTTAATAGGCAAGGAACTCGTTATAACGGACAGGGAAGTCGTTATAACCGACTGTTATCAATCAGAATGGGCTCAAAATACATCGTAATCGCAACGCGCTTGAGTGGTCAATGTTTTATTTGCAATTTTATTTTAATTTTACTGAAGTATCTTCAATATTTATAAGGAGAGTTATTGAATGCTTCGTTATGGGTTGTACACTCAAGGTAATGTTATTATTCTTACGAATTGTAACGGGTTGTTGCCACTTTAATTGAATTTGTTTGAGCAAAATAATAATAAGACTTAATAATAAGACTTATTATTATTCATTTGTTTTACACGTCGGGTGTATGTACTCAATAAAAAAAAACGTGAAAACAATTACCGTTTTGGATTTTGGTTATAATTGGATAACTACCTACAAACTGATCACAGAGATTGTTTTTAATATATTCTAGGCATTGGACATTATTGGTAGGGCTATTTTTACCCAAAATTTGAAATTTACTTGGTGACGAGAGACAGTGAGCTGTATATAGTATGACTCCTTGTGATAAACGACTCCCTCTGAAAAGACATGTAGTTTTTGAGAAAGAAGTAATTTCTAAACTCAAATATTTTAATATGAGAAAGACTTCAGGTCTGAAGCCTTTCTCATGCTAAAATTTGTTTAACAATGTTTTTGTTTTCTTTCTTTTTTTTTACTTGCATCTTCGATGATCAATCGAGCCTAAATTTTCTCAGATTTGTTATTTTATGCATACTTTTGGGATAAACCATGGAGGTAGAACGGATAAACCAAGTGAGAACGCTAGTCTTAGTCAATATTACCAAACGAATCCAATGCCTTTAATACAGTACTCAAGTTCAAAGCTCTGACAGTGTATCAAGCATAAATACCTTTTTAGGTGGGCGTTACTTAGGCTCACAATATTAAATCTCCTCTAATGTTCATGATGGATTGTGTTCGATCAACCATGAGTTGCCGGCCTAGTTTTTCACTTTTTTGGAGCAAGCAGAGAGATGTTTTGATAAGAAGTGACAGAATGCACGGCGGAATTATCATGTGATTGTTATTGTTGAACGCCAGATTCAAAATATTATAAAATATCATGCCTGTGAAGTAGATTACAATACTGGATTAAATATTAGAGTGCAACAGTCACAAACTTTTGAAAAAATAAATTAGGGTTAAACGAATTCTTAATTTCTTTAAAAAACATCTCGGCTTATTATGGCTGTATATTGTTCTTTCATTTTTACTTCTTTTGAGAAGGAGCGATCAATGCAATGGGTCTATTCGACTTAAAGGCAGTGGACACTATTGGTAAATACTCAAAATAATTATCAGCATAAAACCTCACTTGGTAACGAGTAATGGTATGGGGAGAGGTTGATGGTATAAAACATTGTGAAAAATTGCTCCCTCTGAAGTGACGTAGTTTTAGAGAAAGAAGTAATTTTCCACGAATTTGATTTCTAGACCTCAGATTTAGAATTTGAGGTCTCGAAATCAAGCATCTGAAAACACACAACTTCGTGTCACAAGAGTGTTTTTTTCTTTCATAGTTTATCCCGCAACTCCGACGACCAATCGAGCTCAAATTTTCACAGGTTTGTTATTTTATGCATATGTTGAGAAGACTGGTTCTTGACAATTACCAATAGTGTACAGTGTCTTTAAACCTCCATCTGTGCCGTCATGCTGTATTGTTCCAGTGCTCCATTGTTTCGCGTTAATTGTTTAAAGGCAGCCATCACGCTATCCGTGCGAAATAATGGAGCAATCGAACAACAATAGCATGCTGTCGCAAGTGGAGGTCAATTGTGTATAATTTGATTAGAGTCAACATTATTTTGCAATCGCCACTACACACTTCCGCTAACAGAATTGATGGAAATTTAAAATATTTCCTTAGTTTTTATCTCCATCCTTTGAACCCTGAGTTACAATTTTCCTTCTGTGTTTAAGGGAATAACAAAAACCCAGGAGACAGAGGCATTCACAGGAAATAATGGTCCATTGTGATTCTCATGTTTGATACCCCTGCCAGTCTGTACTACATCACTTACGGCATTTCTGTTGACATTTAAAAATTGTATTTCAGCCGGGTGTTACATATTCAATTTCACCCAAATTCTGGTTCCGTCATATCTGCTGCCTTGGGCATTAATTGTGTTGATCATTTTCAACCAGAAACACCGTTGCATGCCACTTAAGGACCACATTATTGCCTCATGTGACACCGTGATATCCTTACCATAAACCTCATTCTCGACGATAGACATAGTTTTTGTTCTGGATCATTACACACTGGATTGAAACGATGTTCAGGGAGCTTTCATTATATTCCGGCCTTCCGCACACTAAGGGCAGGGGCATTAGTTCTGGATCATGACCTTGCTCCCTCGTGGCCCTGCACTATTGACTGCAGTTAAGTGTATGGGAGCTCTCCCTGCCGCCGAAAGCCCTATTCCCTGACTCTGTGTACTATGTGACGTTAGAATTTCCATCCTAAACAAATGTATTTATTGTTTTTTTGTAAGAACTCCCGTTTTTAATCAATTAAAGCGAACACAAAATTCCCTATAAAAACACTACGATGACAATAGCAATTTAGTAGCGCAAAAATGTACTCCCTTCTGCCACCATTTGACCAGGAGCACCATAGTTCATGACACCTTTGCTTCATTACTGCCCCGCATCATTGATTAAAAGCGAACCTATAAGAAGCCAATCCTATCTGGACCATGTTCTTAACACTGTAGACATTTAAACCACACTCCCCTTAGGCTCAAACTGTCATTCGACCCCGTCCTGTATTTCACTGTCAACAACTCTGAATGATTCAAACAGGGGAAGGGGTGTATATTAATATGAGGATTTTTGTGTATCTGTCCCTCGCTGGGCTTTTATGTCAGTTCCTTGACAAACACAAAAATCGATTTTATATGAGGAAAAATATTATAATGAATTGCATTCGGTGTATGTTTTTTTTTTTTTTATAAAGGCTCACACGTGTCGCCATTTTCTCCTCAGGCGAACTGAAAGTGTTTGATCGATGTAGATATGAGATAAAAGCGATTTTTTTTTTCAAGTTACAATTGATGGGGACTGTTTTCTGAATGATGTAATGAAAAGAAACCCGGAAATTGAATTAGACGAAGAGATACTTCCACTTGTCGTGTCACCTGCTAATTTTAATTGGATATTGTATACAATTATCAAGTGGGCTTAAAGGCACTGGACACTATTGGTGATTTACTCAAAATAATTGGTAGCATAAAAACTTACTTGGCACAAGCAATGGAGAGCTTTTTGGGTAACATAGTTGATATTATGAAAAACATTGTGAGAGATGGCTCCCTCTGAAGTAATGTAGTTTTCGAGAAAGAAGTTATTTTTCACGAATTTGATTTTGGGACCGCAGAATTAGATTTTAAGGTCCCAAAATCAAGAATCTAAAAGCACACAACTTCGTTTTGCTTTCTTCCACTATTATCTCGCAACTTCGACGACCAATTGAGTTCAAATTTTCACAGGTTTGTTATTTTGTGCACAATGATATACAACAAGTGAGAATACTTGTCTTTGACAACCACCAATTAGTGTCAGGTGTCAAAACGAGCGGTAAACACAAAATGCAAAGATTCTTAAATTGATGAAATACCATCTGTATGTTTAATCAAAAGTGCATTATGATTTTTATTTTATGGATTGGAATTATTTTTTATCTTTTGATCTAACTATTGTATCTCAATGTAGCAGCTGTTTTCCGACTATGTTGGAATGCTGTTAATAAGCCTAAATTTTAATTATAGATTTGAGACTTTTGTACCAGACCTTTTTTCTAAAGACTTTGTCTGTATATATACGGTAGATAAATAATTATTCTGTAATAATAATTGTAAATGAACTGTACTAGTTTCTGTGTAAAATCTCTGGCCAGTAAGCATTTATGATTTGTTAATGCTTCCACTTTGTGTTTTTGTTGGTAGGGTAGTACATGATGACTAATAACTTGCAGTCTTAAAAGAAACTAATGTTGATTCTAGTTTAAAAAAAAACGACCACCGATTCATTGTCAAGTCAATTATTGTTGAGTTTGAAGTGATTTTTGCACCTTTTCGAGTGAAAAGCCTCAGCCCTTAGTGGAACTGTCGCTGTTCCGATTTATACGACATAAAGTCGCCATCTTAGTCTGACGTCATTTTCTCCCGAGGTCATGTCACTTCCATAACAATGTATTCGATCGTACACTACCCGACACAAAGCACAAATTTACACCTTTAAACGTAAAAAACTGGCAAAATAATGGTAGAATAATTAAAATTACCAAATGTGTCTCGTGCCTTTCAGCGCAGTTATTCTCGGTTACCGAAGAAGAATCATGTTTCAAAAATTGCAGTTCGGTGATACGGACGGGACGTCATGAGCGAAAAGTTGCCAAATTTCGGCATGAGAGGAGAACGTAGTTGCAGACTCCTAATTACTTTAATTACCGACTGGCATCGCATCAATTTGATCCAACACGGGACCCTGGCAATGGTTGTGTATTCCAGTTGGTGATTCAATTCTTCCTGCGTGGACATTATTCGCTCCGGATTTTCGGCGATATCTTAACAAAAATCGACCACCTTTAGAAGGGAAGCATCCTCATGTTAGTATATACGTCATCTAAAATTATATCTGTGAAACAATCGATCGGTTCTGAAATGGTATACTTTAAAATGAACTGGTACTCCCACACATTTAAAGGATTCGGGTACTTTTTCAAAATGTCCACAGATTTACATTAAACTTACAGGGTTTGAAGATAATGATAGTGGAAAGCTTCCCTTAAAATATTACTAACTAAGGTTGTGTAGTTTTTGAGAAATTAGTAAAACAAGTCACAAAATAATTTTGGTCTCATGAGAGCAAAATTATTTTAGCATGTAAATTCCCCTGAACCAGTTATGATATTATACCAAAACCATAGCATAACTGGTTAATACGTTTTTACATGCTAAAACTGAGACGAAATATATTACTTTTACTCATTTCTCAAAAACTACAGCACCTCAGTAAGTAAAATTTCAAGGGAAGCTTTCTACTATCATAATCTTCAAACTGTGTAAGTTTAATGTAAATCTGTGGACATTGTGTTTTTTGTTAGGAAAAAGATACCCTTTAACAGAATTGATCGTCGCAACGTGCGTTATTCATGGATCTATCCATGTATCCTAACCGCAGTAAAACCGGATCAGAATGGAGATTGATCTTTAAAATCAATTACATTCCACGTTAATCTCTGTTTAGTGTGAAACCCAATCCTGCATCGACGCGATAGGATGAATGTTTTTAACTCCCTGTAATTTGATAATGTGAATTGCTGATTTCTTGGCGGAATTAAGTGCGCAACGGATACCTTTTGGTGCGTGAGATAATACAGTCCAAGCCACGCTTTTATTGCAATCATCTATTTGCTTTAGCTCAAATTGATGCCTAGTATATGTAAGTGCTTTGTTGAGCAATGTTTTCGAGAGTCATAAACATGGCAAATATTACTTGCGAATTGAGCGCGAAACGTGCGTCTGCTTTGAAATATTTGGATAGTAATTTGGTGTTTTCATTCAAATTTACACCGATGTGTATTAAGCAAAATGTACAATCAGTTACATTCCCGAGTTCTGTATATTCCCATTTCCGGGTCAGTCTGACCAAGGAATGAGTCAGCCTGATCCAGGAATGAGTCAGTCTGGCCCAGGAATAAGATAAGATAAGATAAGATAAGATAAGATAAGATAAGAACTTTATTATCCCACACTGGGGAAATTAAAACTGGCCATGATTCATACAGTACAGACAAAAACGCTTAAAATTATTTAACAACAAGCATAGATAAAAATATTAATTGATTAAGAATAACTGAATGAGTCAGTCTGACCCAGGGATGAGTCAGTCTGACCAAGTAATGAGTCAGTCCAAGGAATGAGTCAGTCTTGCCCAGAAATGAGTCAGTCTGACCCAGGAATGAGTCAGTTTGACCCAAAAAATGGTCAGAGTCAGTTTGCCCCAGGAATGAGTCAGTCTGACCCAGGAACGAGTCACTCTGACTCAGGACTCAGTCAGACTGACCCAGGAATGAGTCAGTTTGACCCAAAAAATGGTCAGAGTCAGTTTGCCCCAGGAATGAGTCAGTCTGACTCAGGAATAAGTCAGTCTGACCCAGAAATGAGACAGTCCGACTCAGGGATGAGTCAGCCTGACCCAGGAATGAGTCAGTCTGCCCAAGGAATGAGTCAGTCTGACCCAACAATAAGGGAGCCTGATACAGAACTGGGCCAGGCCCCTTAATTCTTCAGGAGCCGGTTCCTTTCTTAGACTGTATTCGTTCGGGTTGATATTAAACTCCCATCACACATAACTCGTTCTCACCACGTTCTCACCACGTTCTCAATTGTAGTCTTGGTGCAAGACGTTGTAAATCACACTATTACTCAACTATCGCGATCCCCGCCCACAATCGCGATCCCCCCACCCGCTCCCTCCTCGCCGGAGCCCCTCACATTACTGTCGTCTTGCACCAAGACTACATTTTTTAGAACACAATGAGAATGAGTTTGGTGTGATGGGCATTTAGTGAGGCAGTGCGTGTTCATGCCTTTCCGTTGTTCAATCAAGTGGTACAACCAGCATTGAAATAACAGTCAAAGAATGAAGTGACATAAGTCGTTTGTTGATTGCAATAACATGGCCTTCTGAGGAAAGCCGCCATCGCCATCGTAACTCATCGGTTTGCCGTCCATAATGTTTCAGAGGTCCTTCATTACAGCAAACTGACTTCCATTAAAGGGAAGACAGACGCTTGGTAAACAATCTTAAAATTAATAGCAATACAAATGTACCTAAGTTAGAAGCATACACCAGCTTGCATTGATAGTAGCCTATATATAGAGCATATTGAGAAACATTTCACTTCTTATGTGATGTAATTATGTACACAAATATAAGTTGTTGCACCAAACTTTAAAGACAGTGGACACTATTGGTAATTGTCAAACAATAGTCTTCACAGTTAATTTATCTCAATATATGCATAAAATAATAAACCTGTGAAAATTTGAGCTCAATCGGTCCTCGAAGTTGCGAGATACCACCCTTGTGACACGAAGTTGTGTGCTTTCTGATGCTTGATTTCGAGACCTCAAATTCTAAACTTGAGGTCTCGAAATCAAATTCGCGGAAAATTACTTCTTTCTCGAAAACTACTTTACATCAGTGGGAGCTGTTTCTCACAATGTTTTATACTATCAACCTCTCCCCATTACTCGTAATAAAGAAAGGTTTTATGATGATAACTATTTTGAGTAATTACCAATAGTGTCCACTGCCTATAAACATCAGAAGCGTAACTGACAGGAACGTTTCTCGAATCTATAACTACAAAATTCGCTCCGGATTTTCGGCGAAATCTCAAAAACGCTACCACCTTTTCAAATGAAACTTTTACTTGTTATAGTTGTATCGTATACAACTGCGTCTATTATGATTAAAACAATCGAACGGTCAAAAAAATAATATCGGCCCTACCTTGCCTTTAAAACAAGAACTTAAAATAATATGGTCGGATAACACCAGTGTTGGGAGACTATTAAAATAAAGACAAATGAAGGTTTGGAAATGACTCGCGTGATGCGCATTAATTTTGTTAAAGGGTTGCATTGGCTGTGATCCATAGCTCGTTACATAAGCTTTTATGCTAATGTGCGGCACCTAAATTTAGGTCAGGCTACATTTATGCTAACGATTATTTTGAGTAATTACAATAGTGTCCAGTGCCTTTAAACAAACACTTGCAATAATGTGTAGTAGTGACCAACCAGGTGAGCTAGCTGCGAGAGACCCGTGTATCGTTAGTTACAGTCCGGCGGGCAATTCAGCTCCTCATCAGTCACCCTCCAGTCATTCAACGGGCATGGATCGATCGGCTTGCCAGTGTATGGCGAGGTATATAGGGGGAAACGGAATAAAATACAAGGCTGCAGGATATTCAATAGAGGAAAGCCTGTTTATTTTTGCATAGTGGATGGAAGGAGGGGGAAACAGACCATTGCACTGTTAGTGCTTTCACCTGTTATAGTTCTTACGGAATTTCTCATTTTCGCGTTTATAATAATGTGGCTTCTTATAGAGCAGCCTAATGCCGGCCCTCTCCCATACTATACCAATATCAATACATATCCAAAACCATAAATTTGTATCTTAATTTGTGATTAATGGTCTTCCGATGCATGTAATATAATTTACTTGTAGAAGTTTCAGCTTCATAGTCGTCAAGTTTTTGAGAAAAAAAAGTGAAAATCGCAGAGCAATATTTTCAGGAGAGTCGCGTAATACGTTATATGTACATGTTAAAATGACTTTTGTGACGTTGCTTTACTCATTTCTCATAACTACAGCACCTAACCTTATGTTAACAGGACATCGGTGTAAAGCAGCTTTTGCTGATCCTTTTATCCTGTATAAAGACGTTCCTATAAATAAATGCATAACTTAAAGGCACACTACACGTTTGGTAATACTCAAAACAAATTAACTTAAAAACTGACTTGGTAACGAGCATTGGAGAGCTGTCGATCATTGTGGGAAACGACTCCCTCTGAAGTAACGTAGTTTTGAGAAAGAGGTGATTTCTAACTAAAATATTAAAAGACTTCTAGCTAGAGGTCTTTTATTCCTATCTGAAAGCACACGAATTCGTAAACGATGGTGTTTTTCTTTCATCATTTTTCTCGCAACTTCGATGACCAATTGAGCCAAAATGTTCACAGGCTTGTTATTTTATTGTTATGATGGGATACACCAAGTGAGAACACAGATCTTTGACAATTACCTAACGTGCACAGTGCCTTTAAACTAAAATCAAAATCTTCATCTAGAATATCATAAATTGAAATCTCGTAAGGATTGTCACAATGCGGTGTCGAATTCTATTGCTCTCCTTATAAAACTAGAATTCGTGAGATTTCCCCTTTGCGGATTTTAAAATGCCGCAATCCGATCGCGGCCTGGGAAAATTATTTTCCTTGAAGATACACCGCAGACAATTACAATGATGCCGAACGTGCCATATCTCACCCGACTCGAAACCAATCGAGCAGCCATTATCAAGCGTCATTCAAGGCTGTTACCATGGTAACCGTTTCGAAGAAAAGAATCGGCATAATTTTACTTTTGAAGTGTCTAAACTCATGGTGGAACACGACATCTTGAGATTCTGTTCGCCTTTGTAATATAATTATTGCTTCATCAGTTCTAATGTAATGGGATACGACGAGGATACAGAGGGATAAGTGTTTCAAGTCCATGTCACACGGTGCAATTTACAAGCAACCAGTTCCAACCAGTTCCAATCTCTAATACGAAAATCCGGTAACATTTTTCAGTTTCCTCATTAGGTTCTTGGAGATAGTAAGTTACAAATAGAAGTCTGTATTTTGTCTGTCCACGTGCTCCTTCTGCATACTAGTGCAGTTGCTTGCCGTTGCCTCCAAGTTGTCTGTACACATAAAATTGTCCTGTTTGACGAGGCATTTAACAAGCTTTTAGTAAAATACTGTTGTCACCGTTACTATTTGTTAAAACGTTGACGTCTCAACAATTGCATCTGACAAGTCCAAAGTTTCATCTTGTATTCGTTAATGACGTATTCATCGCAACGCGTTTTAAAATGTAGGTGATCATCGTATGTTTTTTGTTTGTAACCGTGATCTGAGAATCGTTACTGCAGTAGCGCTTCTCATATTGTGTATTCCTTAAAGGCAGTGGAAACTATTGGTAATTACTCATAATAATTATTAGCATAAAATCTTACTTGGTAATAAGTAATTGGGAGAGGTTGATAGTATAAAACATTGTGAGAAACGGCTCTCTTTGAATTAACACAGTTTTTGAGAAAGAAGTCATTTTCCACGAATTTGATTTCGAGACCTCAGAATTAGATTTTGAGGTCTCGAAATCAAGCATCTGATGTAGCACACAACTTCGTGTGACAAGGGTGTTTTTTCTTTCATTATTATCTCGCAACTTCGACGACCAATTGAGCTCAAATGTTCACAGGTTTGTTATTTTACGATATGTTGAGATACACCAAGTGAGAAGACTGGGCTTTGACAATATTACCAAAAGTGTCCAATGTCTTTAAAGAAATATGAATCATAGACAACGCATCAGGAAAGCCCACATATCGCTCTACTTAGAGCAGGGGTTGCTTCCCCTTTATTCGCTGTACCCTGCTGCCGATTGACGCGCGGGGGTGGGGACCTGAAAATTTGAATTCAACAATAGAGCGATATTGATTCCAGGTCGTAACTCATACCCTGCAAGTGGATTTGTTGCATACGATACCCTTGATTATAATTTCAAGTCGACTTACCTCATTCTCCTAATTCTTCCGCTTCAAGAAACCTCTCTCCAACTCTCCTCCTGTGAGAAAAATCAGTCTCGCGTTCCATCCCTCAAGAAGTGGCAGGCACTTTTAGCCGCAAGACATCAAACAGAACGGGGGGTGTTTCAGAGTTTACCAGAGCATGATTTTCGACAACCTGAGGTTTTAATTTTTCCTTACATGTTTTGGTGTTCGTGATGCCGCATCGTAACATAGGACGGGTCTATATTATTTAAAATGGAGACACTATTAGGCAGCTTGCAGATCAAGACTTCTTAATGTATGGCTTTCGCCACCTGCCGCAAAGTGAGATGTCGATCGACCGTGCGTTAAAGAGTCGGCTCCCTGCATTTTGTTTTATGAAGAGATTCAAAAGTTGACTGACAAAATCGTTAAAGACACAAAAGGCTTTGGTAGATTGGTCAGAGACCAGTATTCTCACTTGGTAAATCCCAACATGCATAAAATAACAAACCTGTGTAAATTTTGGCTCAATTGGTCATCGAAGTCGAAAGAGAATACTAAAAGAAAAGACACTCTTGTTGCACAAATATGTATGCTTTCAGTTGGGCTTCAGTTGAAGTATTTTATTATTTGAGTGAGAAACTACCTCTTTCTCAAAACTACGTTACTTCATGGGGAGCCTTTTCTCACAATGTTGTGTACTATCAACAGCTCTCCAATGCTCGTTAATGAGTAAGTTTTTATGCTAAGAATTATTTGGAGTAATTTCCGATAGTGTCCAGTGCCTTACAAGTGTTCCAAACATTACAGAGCTACTTACAATTGATATATTTCCTGTTACTATTGCGAGCAATCGAAAAACACTTCAGTCTGGACATTTTTCATTTCAGATATTAAAATATTCCTTATCAATCAAAAGAAAGTTAATTTGAATTGTCCTTTGCAGCTTATTACCTGCGTCTCGTCTCTGTGGTCATTTATTTATCGACGCATTCCCATGTTGCGATGCCGTGCGCCAAAATGCCCACAGGGTACACATCTTGCCTTTTCTTCTGTTATAATTTCCCCTCCTGGTTTTAAGGATTTTGAAATCTTTTGAAGATCAAAGTTTTTGGCTGTGACATGTATCCCAACTCACTGTGAGTGGAGATGTGTTGAAAGACACTGGACACTATTGGTAATTGTCAAAGACTAGATCGAGACATTCTCTTCGATTTTCGTTATTGCAATCTTGCCCTTGCTCCATCGTAACGGTTGCTCTTTTCTCCATTCTGTATAAATATTGTTGTTTCGTTTTGCCCTGGAATTTATATTATACTTAAAAACTGTTGTAACACCGCAGAACTGAGCATTCGGCCTTCAAGACACTGGACACTATTGGTCATTTTTCAAAGACCAGTCTTCTCACTCGATGAATCTGAACATAATACATAAAATAACAAACCTGTGAAAATTTGAGCTAAATTGGCCGTCGAAGTTGCGAGAGAATAATGAAAGAAATATTAAACACCCTTGTCACAAGAAATTGTGTGCTTTCAAATGCTATGTTTCGAAACCTCAATATCTAAATCTGAGGTCTCGAAATCAAGTTCGTAGAAAATTATTCCTTTCTCGAAAACTACGTCACTTCAGAGGGAGCCGTTTCTCCCAATGTTTTAAACTATCAACCTCTCCCCATTCCTTGAAATCAAGAAAGTTTTTTGTTTGGATAAAAATTATTTTGAGTAATAACCAATAGTGTCCACTGCCTTTGGTGTCAGTCGGATTCAATCATGAACATTGCTTGTGTTCATTCTGCAGCTCTTCCCCTGTGGATGTGATCGTTGTAAAAACATTGTATATAAATTGCAGTGGCGCAACTCGGGGAGCAAACTATTGATTTCCGTGCCCCATCCTCCCAGTTTCCCCTCCCCATTCCCCTATTTGAACACTGGGCTAAGGTTAAAATAACTATATTGCATTAAATTATAAAATGTTTTACGTAGTAATGTCAGTGTAGCCTTTTCTCTGGATGATTGTCATTTTTGTAAAAACATTCTGATTAAATTGCAGTGTCGTGAATCGGAGAGCATCTCCAACTATTGATCTCCGAGCCCCTCCCATCCCCCTTGAACCCCCTTCCCCATTTGAGAAACGGGACCCGTGAGATTAAAACTACCATGTTACATTGTAAAAGTGTTTATGTATGTAACTTCGGTGTTTTTACATTAACACGCGGACAATGTTTTTTTGGTTTTTTTGGTCAGATAAACGTCGTATAAAGATCGCTAACTAAACAACAAGAACGCTGAAAATGGGCTTATTTTAAATAAATAATTACACAAACGGAAACTACTCTTCTTATTGCCCGTAAGTATACCCCCCCCCCCCCATCTCCCCCTAAAAAAATTACTCAGCCCCATGTGCCAAGCCCCCAAATCAAAATATGCAAGTTTCGTCGCCGTCGTTATGGACACTTTAATGTGCCAAGTAACGTAGGGCCTTGTCACGTGAGCCTTCCTCTTTTAAAGGCAATACTAATTGTGCACGTATCTTTAACATTCTTATTCATTCTTTCAGGTCACGTATAGGATATGAGACAATCAACAGCAGAGATTCAACAGCTTAATTATGTCGTCTGGTGATGTGATAAAACTCTCGCAGTCTGACTGCAACGTATAAGTACGTGCTTGCAATTCATAACATCATCTAGAGTCGTGTCATACATTAAAGACACTGGACACTATTGGTAATTACTCAAAATAATTGCTAGCATAACAACTAACTTGGTAACGACGAGCAATGGAGAGCTGTTGGTGGTACAAAACATTGTGAGAAACGGCTCCCTTTGAAGTATAACGTAGTTGTTGACAAAGGGGTAATTTCTCACATAAATGATAAAAGACTTCAGCTATGGTGTTTTATTATTCATCTAATAAAAAGCACACCAAGTTATGCAACAAGGGTGTTTTTTCTTTTATTAATCTCTTCCAACTTAATGACCAATTGAGAAAAATTTCCATAGTTTTGGTATTTTTGGCATGTTTGGATACACCAAGTGAGAACACTGGACTCTTTGACAATTACTAAAGATGTCCAGTGCCTTTAACAGTTAAATGTCTCTGTACATCTGATCCGACCTCAATCCTTCTCGCTAAGTGCGCACCCTTCTAATCACAGCGAGACCCCTCCGAGCAGCTCGTTCCACAGTTGTCTCTAACAGATCGATGGGAACTCGGTCTTAATCGTGGCATATCGACAACCGTCTATATATAAAAGAGAGAAACATGGGTCCGTGTCCTCTCCGCTTGGGGGTGGGGTAGGGTTGGGGGTAATGGATGTTTCTCCCCAGCAACTATATATGGACTAGGAATTAATAAGAGTACGCCTTTCCATTATCCTGGTTCGTGTTACGTTTGATTCAACGGCGTTCTCTCTCAACTCACTCAAGGAATTCCGGCTATTTTCCCGGAGATGTTTTTTTTTTTTTTTTTGAGGCATCAAATCTTCAACCGTCTCCCCTGCTGTCTCCTATATTCCTGCTTTGCTTTTAATCATCATCTTCTTTCTTAGTTTACGTCAGTATTATGTCCAGTATCTTGTCTTGTCTTGGGGGCCCCTTGAGGCTGCCGTGCATGGATGGACTGAGAAACTGGGGGCTGTTACTTCTCTCCTGATTGAAGTGGTTCTCCTCCTTGAGTTATTACTCGTATATCTCATTGTCGAAACCTAAACATCGTTCATTTCCGTAGTTATTGGTTTGCAGCGTGAGGAAAGCGTTGCTTCTAGGATTTACGGAATTGGTTTTTAGCTAATGCATTTCCAACTCAAACTGTCGTGTATGTTTATTGGTTGGTGTTCGTATGTGCCAGTTTCTGTGTCTCTTACAGGGCCTTGTCGAAAGTGCAACTTTTACACACCACAACTTGAAAGTAACTTCTGTTGTGCATGCTAAAGAAACATTGTTGCACACGTCGTAAACCTTTTTGTAAACAGTGTGATCCTTAAGATCCTTAAGAATATTATGTAAACATTGAAATGTGAATGGATTTTCTTAATGGAGTTTGTCTGGAACTGGTTGTCTGTAAGTTGTGCACGACCCAAAGTCTGTAAAAAAACCAGTGATCCGTTAAAACTAAGTAAGTTTGTTCAGCAGTGCTGTTCACCACGTGCCAATCTTCAATTTCTCAAACTGAATAGACCCCATTGCATAATGACGTCACATCACAGTCCCAAAGCAGTCCCCTCGCTGAGGTCAATGGGATCATTGGCTAAACGTTGCGCGCAGATTGTAAATGCCTGCATGTACGTTTCCACTTTTTGATATCAAAGATGGCGGCCAATGGTTGGGCTCTATGAAGAATGTCGAGTGGGGGGACCTCGTACATAAGGAACGATCTGGTAAACTCCAGTTTATTTCTGGTTTATATTGTGTTTGACATCAGGAATGTTATTGGCCAAATGACCATGACACCAATGCGTCATGTAAGAACTAGTTCTCATTGTGGTTATTCCAACCCACTTTAGGCGTGAAATGTCTTGCTAGTGTTGACACGGACATGTGAGTCTGCATGTTATCAGCTACCCTGTAGTGACCTCCAACATTACACCTATAATGTCCTTACACCGTACCCTCAATTACACGTGAGCCAGCCCTCTGAGTTACATCTACCCATATTAAATGAGACAAACTGTGATACTCCATCGATCAGCTGGTTTCAAATGCCTCTATACCCCAGGTATCATGTATCACTGGCCGGTGGGGTTATAGAACCACGGCACACATTTTCAAAATCGATTCAATTTTGTAAGTGTCAAAAATCTGGTCTAGTCCCAAAGGTGTCCAACTCACTCTTTGTCGAAAGCAGTGCTGGATATCTTAAGCCGTACTCAACCCTATAGGCCTCTATCATGGTGCAGACATCTTGAGGTTTTCCCTATTAATGTAAACAGACCGAGGCTGGGAAAACAAAAAAGTCTGCTTCCTATTTGAAAAATTATTGTTATCATTCATTTTTGTTGTACGATACAAGGATTAGACCGATATTAAAGGTCTAATAATGTGGTTTCTATAGCGCGCAAATCCGTCACTCGGTGACGCTCAAGGCGCTTAAAGTATACAGTATTTTGCTGCAAGGTATGTTGGACTATGTTTGAATTATGAGACCTATACTGCTTTTACATAGCGCAGTTGTAACGTTTTATGGCACAACATGCTGCACATGAATCGCCTTGAAGGATTTCGGTACTTTTTCAAAATGTCCACAGATTTACATTAAACTTACAGGGTTTGAAGATAATGATAGTGGAAAGCTTCCCTTCAAATAGGGAACGCCCAGCAGGGTGGATACGTGCGCATTACAAGTCTTATTAATATTATTATTATTATGATATTACTTACGGTGCTGTAGTTTTTGAGAAATGAGTAAAACAATGTCATGAAAATACGTTTGTAAATGCTTAAAATAATTTTGGTCTCATGACACCAACATTATTTTCATGACATTGTTTTACTCATTTCTCAAAAACTACAGCACCTCAGTATCTTCAAACTGTGTAAGTTTAATGTAAATCTGTGGACATTGTGTTTTGTGTCAGGAAAAAGTACATAGACCCTTTTACCATTACACAGTCCGAATCATGAAAAAGGTTTCCAACGCGGTTGGGATATTTGGCCCTTTTTGAAATCACTGCTGTCTCAATCCATACACAAACCTGAGACAGAAATACTTTTGTTTCGCGAATTAACCATTGCACAGTCCCCCACACAAAGGCCTTGCCCTTCAAGCGCGATTCAAAACCCTGCGACCTTTAAACCAAAATATCATCGCGTAAATGTCCCTCAAAAGAAAGAAAAAAAAACCGAGACATCAGCAGGCAGGCAGGCAGATCCGCTGCAAGCATAACACCTTTGTGAGTACCGTCTTTAGACGTTGACATTAGTTTAAACTTCTACGTTCATGTATCTGATTTGAAATCCATCCCATGCCAAAGTGCATCGCTGATATTTGATCACGACGACAGCCTCAAAGCACAAACTATCCCGCGACTATATACCCGCCCTAAATCAATGGGAAGTCCCGTTCCCCCGCCCACGCTCTACGCGACGTGCTGGGTTGAATACAACCCCCTGGACAACAAGAAAAGGTGTATTCACCACCGCATAGAATTCCCTTTCGGTTGTCTCCGGTCTCGATTATAAAGAACCAACAGGAGACGAAGGGTCTTCAAATTATCAATCTTGGGTTACCAGTGTCTCTTCAGACTCCATTCTTAGAGCAGTTGTGTCTGAATAACATGCGAGAGAATTGGAGAAGATATAGCCGCTTTTATACAGTATCGGATGCTGTTGATGCGCCCTTCAAATACCCCGTTGTATAATATCATGCATCATGCTTCAATACCTTGTTTAAAGGCACTGGACACTATTGGTAATTGTCAAAGACCAGTCTTCTCACTTGGTGTATCTCAACATATACATAAAATAACAAACCTGTGAAAATTTGAGCTCAATCAGTCGACGAAGTTGCGAGATAATAATGAAAGAAAAAACACCCTTGTCACACGAAGTTGTGTGCTTTTAGATGGTTGATTTCGAGACCTCAAATTCTAAACTTGAGGTCTCGAAATCAAATTCGTCGAAAAAATACTTCTTTCTCGAGAATTATGTCACTTCCGAGGGTCCCCTTTCTCACAATGTTTTATACCACCAACCTCTCCCAACTACTCATTACCAAGTAAAGTTTTATGCTAATAATTATTTTGAGTAGTTACCAATAGTGTCCACTGCCTTTAAAGGCAGTGTACACGATTGGTAATTGTCAAAGACTAGCCTTCACAATTGGTGTATCTCAACATATGCATAAAATAACAAACCTGTGAAAATTTGAGCTCAATCGGCCATCGAACGAGATAATATTGAAAGAAAAATAACCCTTGTCACACGAAGTTGTGTGCGTTTAGATGGTTGATTTCGAAACCTCAATATCTAAACCTGAGGTCTCGAAATCAAATTCGTTGAAAATTACTTCTTTCTCGAAAACTATGGCACTTTAGAGGCAGCCGTTTCTCACAATGTTTTATACCATCAACCTCTCCCCATTACTCGTCACCAAGAAAGGTTTTATGTCAATAATTATTTTGAGTAATTACCAATAGTGTCCACTGCCTTTAAAGGCACTGAACACATTTAGTCAATGTTATAAAGGCCAGTATTCTCACTTGGTGTATCCCAACATTAATCTCTCTCTCTCTCTAGTCGACCGGGGTCGGAATCATGCTAGGTTTTGCCCATCCCTGTCGATCTCTCATTAACTTGGGAAGATCTGCTGGAAGCACCCCGATGTCCCTGGCAACTACATCTGTATAACTGATCCTTTGTCTTCCCCTGTTTCTCCTTCCATGTTTCGGTGACCAGGTGATTAGCTGAGAGACAGGTTCTTTGGTGCTTCTGTATGAATGCCCAGCTAGTCTCAGACGATGATGTTGTATTTTGGTGGATTAACATTAATATATGCATAAAATAAAACAAGTCTTTGGAAAGTTTGGCTCAATTGGCCATTGAAGTTGCAAGGATAATAAAGAAAAACATCCCTTGTTGCACAAATTGGATTGCTTTCAGATGCCTACGGAAATAATGATGGACTTCAAGCCTATGAAAAGCCCTTTTAAAATTTGAGTCGGAAATTACCCCCTTCTCAAAAACTACACGTTAATCCAGAAGGAGCCATTTCTCGCAATGTGTTATACTATCAACAGCTCTCCATTTCTCGTTTACCAAGTGAGTTTTTATGCTAACAATTATTTTGAGTAAAACACCGAAAGTATCCATGCCTTTAAGACGATGCTTTGGGTCATTTCTGTGCGACTCCTGCAACGTTATGTAGTAAGTGGTATCGTTAATTACTGTGTTCGATATGAGTATAATAGAACAATCACTTTGCTCCTCATTTACGGTGTGAAAACAATTCGACTTAAACGGAAATACAATAGGTTATGTTATTTAAACATATCCACACCCCTAATAACATGATGCGGTCACCGTGGTCGAGTGGTTAGACTGCAGGACTTGCCATCACAAGGTTGTGGGTTTGAATCCCCAAGCTAGCCGCTGATTTCACAACAACTAGAATTTATTGTCGTCTAGTTAATGAATCACAATTTCGTGATTTGTGTAATTCATAATCATAGACGTTAAACCAATGTCTGTATGAGATAGATTGGCTGTAGCCAGCTTGCTGTGTATATCCCTTTGTGCGAGAATGGGAAGATATGTCAACGAAATAAACAGATCATTAATTGCCTGTAAATGAATACAAAAACACACTTCAGATACAAACGCCTGACAAAGTTGCCTCTATCAATTGAAGGCAAGAAAGAGCAAAATAAAAAATAAAAAAAAGGAGGAGAACAAGCACCAAGTGAGCTTTATTTTCGTCAAGAGAGTCCTGCCAGTCAAAATATCAAGCCTTGCGCAATTAACGTCAGAAACACTCGACATACACCGGGATCCAAGTTAAGCGCTATTTTACAAGCGTTTTATATTTCCAAGTCGAGTGAAGTGTCAGGCCAAAACAATACATATAAATAAATCAATAATTCACAGGCCTTACTCTAAAGCTTTTTGTTAAGTAGCCAACCGGACCAATACACTCTGGGTTTAACTTGCCCCAGGATGTTCTGGTGCCCTGAATTTAAAGGCAGTGGACACTATTGGGAATTACTCAAAATAGTTATTAGTATAAAACCTTACTTGGTAATGAGAAATGGAGAACTGATGTTGGTAGTATAAAACACTGTGAGAAACAGCTCCCTCTGAAGTAACGTAGTTTTCGAGAAAGAGGTAATTTTCCACGAACTTGATTTCGAGACCTTAGATTTAGAATTTGAGGTCTCGAAATCAAGCATCTGAAAGCACACAACTTAGTTTGGCAATGTTTTTTTTTTCTTTCATTATAATCTCGCAACTTCGACCACCAATTGAGCTCAAACTTTCACAGGCTTGTTATTTTATGCATATTATGTTGAGATACACCAAGTGATAAGACTGCATGGTCTTTGACAATATTACCAATAGTGTCCAGCAGTCATAAATGAATCTTTCTGATGCATATGGTAGCAATCACAACCAGTATATTAAAGTTCCACTCGAACACTCAATTATCCACATCTGAAGTGAAAAGATTGAGCATTTTAAACAAGTATTATAGATTGCACCAGTTTTTAGTAGCCAACAGGGCAAGTTGAAAGGTGATGTTTACTAGGCCATATCTGTTTTTACTAAACAATGTATACGCCGGGCTAGTTACAAGCCTTGATTCAGATTGAAGGAGCAAGCCATGGCTCATCTCCATATTGTGTGTGAATATCAATACCCTGCTTATAAATTAGCCGAGCGAAGGCATGGGTTCACTGAAACAATCTCCAATTCCAACCATCTGTCTTTAAATTTGAAAATTAATGATTGCCTCGGGGAACTCCGTTTTAAAATGGGATTGTTTCTAACTTGTCATTGTGTCGCATTTAAAAGTACAATTAATATAGCGCTATAGAGCATTAAAGGCGGTGGACACCATAATTTGCAATTACTCAAAATAATTATTAGCATAAAACCTTTCTTGGTAAACAGTAATGGGGAGAGGTTGATGGTATAAAACATTGTGAATAACGGCTCCCTCTGAAGTGACATAGTTTTCGAGAAAGAAGTAAGTTTCCACGAGTTTGATTTCGAGACCTCGGATTTAGAATTTGAGGTCTCGAAATCAAGCATCTGAAAGCACATAACTTCGTGCGACAGGGGTGTTTTTTTCTGTCATTATTATCTCGCAACTTCGACGACCGATTGAGCTAAAATTTCCACAGGTTTGTTATTCTATGCATATGTTGAGATACACAAAGTGAGAAGACCGGTCTTTGACAATTACCATGAGTGTCCAGTGCCTTTAAAGGGAACGACCCTCTATGATTGTTTACGCTTGAGGCTGCCATCTTGTATATAAAGCTCGTAACATGTATAATACATATTTTCCATGTGTACCTTTATCCCATTGTTGCTTAAATTATTTGTATTCAGTCAAATGGTCTATGGTTTGGGCCAATCCAAAGCGAACGTGTTCACCACAAAAACAATGATTACCCGAATAAGGACGGACTGTATGTCCAATTGAGAACTGATGCCCAACTGACTCGCAATCAGTGGGAGTATTATAGTTTTTTTTTCAGTCAATTTCGGAAAATGAGCAGCCAGTTGAACCACCAGCCTGCTTGGTTTCGCACGAAATCAAATGCTACTGAAAAGGGTTATTCGATTTCTTTTTTAGACTAGTCAAATGTACTTTTACGTCATTCGATTTAACAAAATAATCATTAAATTTTAATAGTTCTTTGAAGCTGATTTTTTTTTTGAGGCGTGTGATTATCATTCAATTTCATGTTGGGGCAGTCAATTCTGGAATTTGTGCAATCTTAAAAACGCTTGGTTAACTTTTTTTCTTTACGAATGTAAAAGGCATGCGGTTCATTTGTTGGACTCTTGAACATTATATGCAAAGATGTCTGACACGCCAACAGATTGATGGTTGGCGAATATAAAAACAACAGAAATAAAATAAAACAGAAAAATAAAAAACATTCTAACACATTCAAGTATCAGGTCTTGGTCAGTTAACCATTGAAGGTCTCCTGAAAAAAAAATAAAGAAGAACAAAAAACCTTATGGGGTCCCAGGTAAAGTCGACTGGAAACATAAAATAAAAAAAATAAGGTTCGCTTGATTTAAAAATGAAGGTACGAAACAGATGCCTTTTACAGCTATCTGTTTATTCGTCTTTAGTCGTACTTATTTGAATCCTCGTTTAGTGAAACTGATTGCCTCTTTACGAAATTCAAAATGATTAAATCAGCTTTGCTAAATTGAATGATGATTGTGTTTCATGAAAAAGAATGAGTGTGCTAGGAGCTTGAATGCCCCAAAACGAAATTAAATGACCGAATTCTGAATTTGAAACGCAGTAAAAACCGGAGAGGCAAAATAGCTTTATAATTCGACCGCATGAAAATTAAATTGGCTGCTCATTTTCCGAAATTGACCGAGAAAACCTACAATAAAGGACCATTCGTTTACTACACAAGTATGAACATTATGTCAAACATCAAACATAATATATTTTGAGGCCAACAAATTAAATTGACTTTGCAGACTGCCTTCATGTTGTAGGCACCTGACACAAATTCACGTGCACCGTTGAGTGAGAAAAATGGTGGACAATGACGTCATGTACACTCCATCTATTGCTCACTGAATCCCTAGTGTGTTTTTTCACCTAAGGGTAACGTTGCAAACAATCAGCAATCCACTAAAAGAACTACACCATTACCAGCTAGACTGCGCTCAGTGTATATAGATGTGCAATTTTCCTCATCATTTATCTTCGGGTTACACATCTTAGGCCTAGGCCTACTTGTTAAGTATTACGCGCGATTCGATGGAATGCGTTAATCAAAATGGCCAATTAAAATTCAGGGTCTGAAATAACTACGTCAGGGTGAGGGTTGGGGTGTCGTTACAGATTGGCATACGTTTTTGAAACGGGCCACCGACGCCGCTTTAGTTGCTGTTCTGTGGACAGGCGCCGATTATTGACAAACGGCGTCTGCAAAATGACATCAGGGAGCTGGAAAAACGCACCACAGTTCCTCAGGATGTACTTGCCCATTCAAATTTATTCCACTGTTTGGAATTGAATTTGGTACAATCTGCATCTCTGTGTGTTGTTTTGTGGCCATTGGTTGCTAGAATGTGGATAACGTGTGCCTCGGGCTATAATGATGCGGTCGTCTGAGGTAATTGGTCGCAATGCTGCTGGGGAGATGGAGAGAAGGAGCAAGGGAAACAAAAATTTCATTTACACTTAGCAATAATGAAAGTCTCAAGAGAATAATACCTTTTAGGGTTGTTCTGATCCGGTAGGACCGTTAAAGGCACTGAACACGTTTGGTAATAGACCAGTCTTCTCACTTGGTGTATCCCAACATAAGCATAATAACAAGCCTGTGAAAATTTTAGCTCAATTGTCATCGAAGTTGCGAGAAAAGAAAAAAACACCCTTGTTGGACGAATTTGTGTGTAGGAATAAAAGACTTCTAGCTACAAGTCTTTTATTATTTTATTGAGAAATCAACAGTTTTTCAAAATTTGCTACTTCAGAGGGAGCCGTTTCTCACAATGTTTTATACCATCAACAGTTCTCCAATGCTCGTTACCAAAGTCAGTTTTTAAGTTAATATTTGTTTTGAGTAATTACCAAACGTGTACCTTCCATTTAAATGCAAAGTATTCATTTTCGTTTTCTGAATCGTTCGTCTGTTTAAATCCGATATTTACAAAGCGTTTTTGAGTTGTCGCCGGAAGTCTGTTCGGCGCTCTATAATCTTTGGTCTGTACGCAGGAGGAATGGTCGGTAATTGATACAATCTGAGAAACGTTTCTACATGAAAACGATTATTAGCGAAGGTTGCCATCCCTTTAAATGCACTGGAAACTATTGGTAATTGCTCAGAATAATTGTTAGAGTAAAAACTTACGAGCAATGGCGAGCTGTTGGGAGAAACTGCTTCCTCTCAAGTAACGTGAGAAAGATTTATTTTCTCACTCAATTAAAGAATTCATGCCCGAAGTCCTTTTTACGTTTATATAGGCATTCGAAAGCACAACAAATTGTGGTATTTTGTCTTTCATTATGTTCGTACATTTCTGATACCCAATTGAGTTTAATATATTTCACAGACTTGTTATTTTATGCATTGTATGGTCGGATATACCAAGGTTGGGATATACCAAGTGAGAGTACTGGTCTTTGGCAATTTCCAAAGGTGTTCAGTGCTTTTAAAAGGCTTTCCCTAGTAAAACTTGTGTTTTCGTTTGTTAATACCTCTGAAACAGTCAGATAATGAGTTGACCACTTCAGTGTAAAATTCAAGCCGTCCAGGCGGGAAATTCGCCATCACAGAACCTCTCGAGCCTGTAATGCGATGGATGATTTGCGAGGTTGCTCATAATAACTACACTTTTGTTCGTGAATCCAGTATTTTACCCGTATGTAACGCGGACGTAATTGACCATTAAATGTGTAATGAAGATTTTTCTCTCTGGAATTGGCATATTAGATTTAAATCCGCTTGGTTATAGCTGTATGAATCAACCAAAAGCCATGATGAACAATAATGCAAGCAGATGATACACACAATCTGTGTTTTACACCCCTTGGAGACATTTGGGGTTTTTCCCCTTTGTCCCTGTTCTAAAAACCCCTTATTTGCACATACTAATCCCAGTTGCACAACCAGGGCTCAATTTCATGGCTTTGCTTATCGTAAGCACAGAATCGGCGCTTACGGAAGCAGGGAATTCTGTGTTTACGGCAAGCGTTTTTCAAGGGTTAGAGGCGAAATAGAGGCGTGCGTGCTCCACGGCAGGCAGTCTGCGCTAACAAGGCTAGTGCAGAAATTCGGCGCTTGCACGTATTAGCAGGGAATCGTGATTGTAAGCGCAGTACTCGGCGGTAAGCAGAGCCATGAAATTGGGCCCGAGAAATTCCCTTTAAAAAACTTTTGAGCAAGTTTCTAAACATTTTCCAGAAAAAAAAAAAATGCGTACATGGATTCATATTATTTTCCGTATCTGAAAGAATTAAAATTAATTTAAACATGTTTTCATTACTTATTTATTTATGTTGCCCCAAAACTAAGATGTTTATTTTCTCATTCGCTTATAGCAATGTTCGTTACCTGCAACATACAAACCAAAAAACTCTTCTCCCGAAGACGAGCAGAGTATACTGTTCGAAACGTCGAGACCAAACCGGCTCTTTTCAGAGCCACCACTGCTTCAAAAGAGATTTTACCCATGGTTGTACCCGCAAGTTTACTATTAATATTTATATTTATAGTTACTCTAAAAAAATATCGCAATTATTACAACATAGAATAGTATCATATATATAAATGGATGATTTTTGTACGGGTTGACTTGGGGTGAAGAATCAAAAATAAATTGGGTACGAGTTGACCTGATACGAACGAGTTGACTTGGGAACGAGTTCACCTGCGTAAGAGTAAGGCCGTATCCGAATTGGCAGCTTCAACTGCGGCTGCGACTGTTGCTATGAGTGTTGCTAAGGATGTCATATACTTCAACGCATGCTATAGCCGTAGCCAAAGCTATAGCCGCTAATTCGAACACGGCCGTAATGCAGTTTACAGATTTTGATGCGAAGGGGTACGAGTTGACTCAGGTACGAGTTCACCGTTTAAGGATACGAGTTGATCTGGGTACAAAATATTATGCCGTATCGAAATTGGCGGCTAGCTACGGATACGGCTGTGGCTATATGGGTTGCTAAGGATATCCTATCAGCAATTCATGGTGAAGCGGAACTAGCCGTAGCTGTAGCCGTAACTGCAGCCGCCAATTCGGACTCGGCCTCCCACAGGCGAGTTGACTCAGGTATATATGTCACACGAGGCAATTAACAGGCAACCAGTTCCAGGCAATCTCCAAGAAGAAAAGCCATTCACATTTCAATGTTCAGGTATTGTTCTTGTTGATCATAAGACATTGTTTGAAAATCAACTCATGTGCTACCAAAGTGGTGTTGTAGCATGCACTGCTGCAGTTGGTTACCTCCAAGTTGCATGTAAAAGTTGCCTCGTGTGACAAGGCCCTTATTGCATGGCTACGGAGCTGAGTGCATCGCACAAAGGGCATTTTCCAAATATTGTACTAATTGGTGCTGGCTCTGGTTTGATGAACGGTGGGAATTGCTCCAAGTTTAGTGACTGGACCTCTAAGCTCTAGCCGTAAACCGGATCCAATTACTCAGTTTTGTCTGGAGCTTTTCTTCTCTTCTTTTAAGTCAGAGTTTGTTGTTTTTTGTAATCGTTAACAATAATGAATGTAAACACGCCAATTTAAGTCTTTTTAACTTCTCTCGTGTATTTTGTGATATTTTCAATAAACCTTAATGAATTGAATTGAATTGAATTGGAATTACTAGGTTTAAAACATACCCTGCCTATAACGCCTATCCGGGTGCGTTCGATTAGCTTCTATGTGTCGGCCCCGCCGGCCGTGCTCAGTCGTGTGACCCCCTGACAAGAGCTAATCGAACGATCACTCACCCAATCGCGTGGTGACGCCATGCACTTCGGGTTAGCCAAGGTGACCCGTTCCACAAGCAGGGTGCTTGAGGCTGACCCGGGTGAGCCCCCTGGAATGGCGTCAAAGCTAATAGTACTTTCCGCCGGGGGCCCGACCGGGTCGACCCAGGGAAGCTAATTGAACGCACCCAAAATAACTGTGGGTTGCTTTCCTCTTTTAATTGTATGATGGATGTGACATGGACCATGGAACTGGTAGCCTCCACGGTGACGGTGCGCTCTTAGTATTCTTCTCATGGAAGTGTAACTGTTGTTATTCTTGTATGAGAGTATGGAAATCAATGTTTTCTTGATGAACTGAACTGAATTGAAAGTGGGGATAGTCTTCTGTAAAAATCGAGAAACCAATATATGGTGCCTTTTATCAATTTTAATTTAAGATTTTATTTTCAAATCTACTAGTACTACACTGGCTTTATTTAAATTCCAGCATTGTAATGTCATGTCGATTGTTATTCATATGATTATTATTCTAACGCGTAGGGGGAGGTGGGGTGGGGCTACATAGTCTTACACTGTTTCTAGTACTCCGTAGCCAGAGGTGCTGGTATAAAAAAAGGCTTTCAGGCCACAGTGCCTTTCCGGCTTTTTATTGCTTTTAGAACCAATTCTCTGTGAATGTAAATTGTCACTGCATGTGTTTAAGAATTGTTTCATTTCTTCATAATTAATTTAGTATTTGCACGTTTACAATACACATATGGACTCGCAGTCAGTAATTTATGGACACTCGTCTAAGCCTATGTCTATTTTTAGAACCCTATTTTCTGAGTGCCCCCAAGCGTTCACACTTAGTCATCACTTTGTGCTCAACCCAGGGACGAGGGAAGGAGAGAGCTCGCCCCTGGTTCTTTGCAGCACGGGGGTCTGTGTGAAACAGCACTCATGCATAGAGCGGCTAGCTTCACCCGGGGACTCTAGAGGGTTTGGAATTATAATCCCGTCGCCTTTCTGCTGAGTGCCGAGTTGATGGAAAGACCGGTAGGTTTTATAGCTCCACAGGAATTGCGGCCCAACATTTACTGTCCTTACTCTGTGATTTGATCGACCGTACATGTAGAGGGAGACGTAGCACCACTCTTCCAAAGGTTTCTTCGAAATTGTTGGGTATTTACTGTGCGAATTTTTGCTGTAGTAGCAGTTGTATTATACTGTGCATGCACCTTGCGTTTCGATTGCACACTAAGTGTATATTTTGTGTAGTAACTAAACGAGAAACAAACGGACACGGGGACAAAGGTCACATCACAACGTTACACACGTTGCTGCAGTACACTGTGTACAGTTGACTTGTGTAAATCTAAGATTTAAAAACCGAAGTTCGATTCCTGTTGTGAGTGTTGATATTTCCTTCAAGGATGGGACCGTCAAGGAGAGGAGACCGGGCCTTCTGGACAACTGCCGAGGTGAGGAAGCTAATATCGGTGTTCGCTCGGAAAGAAATCCAGAGACAACTGGATGGAACAACCAGGAACAGAATAGCGTTCGAGAAGATGTCGTCTGTTCTCCGCTCGGTGGGATTTAACAGGACCCCGGCCCAATGCAGGGAGAAAATCAAGAGCATGAAGAAGGACTACCGAAAGGGTAAAACTAGCCAGTTTAGTGCTATCATTGGCAAGCTGATGGAGACATATCCAGTTGCCTTACGTCATGCTGCTGTCGATGATGACCTCGTCGGGGCGACGGGGGAAGAATTGGAGGCGAGCATCATGAATAAACTGCAAGCGATGGCGGATGAAGATATAGAAGAAGATGAAGAGGCAACGGGGTCTGATGATGAGATTTGGAATGAGGAGAGTGATCGTGGATGGATGTCGTCAGATGATCAAGATGACCCCAACATGGACACCACCACCAAACAACAACAGGTAGGTTTTCCCATTCAAATCAACCACTTTTTTATTTACCCGAGTATGCAGCAACGCAACGCAAGCCATCGTTTTGTATTGAGAGAGAGTGTGTAGTGTGCGTGTGAGACAGTAAACAGTCGTCGCATGCAAGGTCGCATGTAGTTTGTATTCATGACACCGGATATGGTTTTACCATCCATAGTTTTCCACGGGCAGTTTTGAAAAAAAAAAAAATCTAAATAGGCCTATGTGTGTGAAAACACCAGACTGATGAACACTGCAAAGTTGAAACACAGTTTTATCCATATAATATGTAAGTGGTTTGATTCAAATGAGAGTATTTTATTTGTAAAGGTTGGTAGGCCCCCCCTAATTACTCAAAATAATTATTACAGAATTAAACCTTAATTCATGTACTGGGTAACGAATAAATGAGAGCTGTTGATAGTATGAAACAGCTCCCTTCGAAGTAAGTAACGTAGTTTTTGAGAAAGAAGTAATATCTGAATTTTCTCACTAAAATATTATTTGAATTTGATTTCAAGATCTCAGAATTGCTCGGAATCAAGCATTTGAAATCACACTTGACTTGTGCAACAAGTAATAATAACCGGTAATAATTTATGTTTTATATTTATAGGTCAAGATAGATACATGTAGTAGAATTGACAGATGGATATAAATATTAATATAAATAGATTGCAAACTTAAGTTATTGAGGAATACACATTTTTAATGAAGGTACGAAGTGACTCGGCCGAGGGTACGAAGTGACTCAGCTGATGGTCACTTCGTACCCCGCCCACGGTGCGAAGTGACCACTTTGGTTACGGTACGAAGTGTCCCGAAGGTACGAAGTGTCCAGGGGAAACTTTTACAGATTGTGATAACGTTATAACCGCTCTAGATTTTCGAGGAAAAAAAAACTCTACCAACTTTTAAAATGACATTTTCACGGGTTGGTTGAATTTTACCTCCATGGTTTTATGATACTATCTCCATTTATTCAACCACCCATGTAAGGTTAAAACTATAAAGCGATTCCGAAAAAACAAGAGGGTAGTCTTTGCTTTTAAAGTTATCAATTTAAAAACTTATAAAAGGTGAGTGAAGATACGATAACACTTGGTGCTTCTTGCTTTCTATGTTAAAAAAAAAAAAAAAAAAATGTTACATTTTGGAATTTTGGGAGACAATTTGTGTACGACATGCAAACAATTTCTATTTTACGTTAGGGAAATAGCTTATTTTATCCCGGAAATGGCTGCCACTGCTCGGGGTAAAGGGTTAAACCATGGATGAATAAATTAGATCTAATTTATGCCTCCATGGTTAAACTGGAGATGACCCAACTGGAAACGTTGATAGCAGCAGGGCCCAATTTCATAGAGCTGCTAAGCACAAAAATTTGCTTCAAGCATGAAATTTCATCCTTGCTAAAAACGGGATTACCAATACCAACAAAATTTCCTGTTTCATGTTGCTTCTTACTGGTATTTAGCTGTTGTTTGCTTATCCTAAAAAAATCACGTGGAAAATTGGTTGGTAATCCTGTTTTTATCAAGGGAGAAATGTCATGCTAAGCAACATTTTTTGCTTAGCAGCGCAATGAAGTTGGGCCCTCTACATTATTTTACCTTGGTCAAAATTCACAGACGGACAGAAATACTCTTCAACGGGTTTGAGAACCACCGGCTTCATGCACATCATAAACACATCAGCAGGATGTTGGTTGCGTTGCGACCATTACACCTATCCATGTATGTAGAATGAAGTCTTCATGAAAGTCTTTTGGGTTTTTATCAAAATCGGCACTGCTTGAGCCAGGGTCACAGACACTTACAGTAAAACATGCTTCCCAACTGTCTTCTGGGCATAATTCTCCAAAGCCTGTCAGCACAAACATTGCCAAAAAGCCAACATTTCTTTAAAGGCAGTGGACACTTGGTAATTACTCAAAATAATCATTGGCGTAAAACCTTTCTTGGTGACGAGTAATGGGGAGAGGTTGATGGTATAAAACATTGTGAGAAATGGCTCCCCCTGAAGTGCCATATTTTTCGAGAAAGAAGTAAATTTCCATGAATTTGATTTCGAGACCTCAGATTTAGAACTTGAGGTCTCGAAATCAACCATCTAAACGCACACAACTTCGTGTGACAAGGGTTATTTTTCTTTCATTATTATCTCGCAACTTCGATGACCGATTGAGCTCAAATTTTCACAGTTTTTTTTATTATTTTTATCCATATGTTGAGATGGCTAGTCTTTGACAATTACCAATAGTGTCCACTGCCTTTAAGTTTGGTTGGGTTGACTGGTGCCCCGCTTAGCAAAGAAATTTGACAAGCAGTATGTCTTCTTTCAAAACAGCTTTCTCGGGTGGATTGGCATGCAGGAAGGTTTCAATAATACAATGTGTTATACTGTACAATTCCTGGCCAGTTGTAAAATGGCACCACGGGAAGGGGCTGTATGCAAAGCCATAGAGCCGCTTTCAATAGCAAGAATGAGCAGGATACAAGTCACAAATTGTACAGTACATGTAATAAGATCTTTTGCCTGGTAAACCTTATTCTGGTTAGTATAATTTGCTTTGCTTAGTAGTTTTGGGGGCTCAAGCAGCTCTTTAAAATTGGGACAAGGTTCAGCGATAGGTCGCTTTTATGTGGACATCATGTAGGTTATCAAACCATGACGTCATAGCTGAGAAATCATAGACTGTCAAAATAGTAAGCCGTGAAGTAGGTGACGTCAAACATTCGTCTGGCACTCACACTCGAAATCAAGTACGGTCCTGGAACCACAGTTTCCCGCCTCCAAATTCATTCTGGCTTCATGTTAAAACACACTCGCACGTCTGTCAAGGGCTCGAGGTTTTAAACAAAATATGCAAGCAAGACCCTTCGTGACTCTGAAAACAGTACAGATTGAGTTCTTCTATCCCACCCCCTTTTAACAAAATTGATATGAATGTAAATCGAAACGTAGCACCGACCTCACGTTTTCATCTTTTATTTTTAAGTTGGTAACCCAACACCGAGCTTTCGTTCACTGGCACAAGAGCCATACATAGAGCTAATATTGACAGAGAAACTAAAAGAAGGAGCGTTTATTTGAAGAACATAACAGGTGCACGTGCTATGGTGGAATTTGTTGGGTTGCCCATGGACCGGAAAAGTCACTATGTAACAAAAAAAAGTATTTTATTTGTAGGAGTGACTTGTAAGTCCTCATTTTTATACAGAAATTTGACTGAAAGTTTGAATGCCAAAATCGGGTTTGTTTCGTCGTTCCTTTTCGATTCGATACATCGAAGGATCACCTTGGAACACACATCTATACTTCATATTTTGTTTTAAAGGCAGTGGACACTGTTGGTAATTACTCAAAATAATTATTAGCATAAAACCTTTCTTGATTACGAGTAATGGGGAGAGGTAGATAGTATAAAACATTGTGAGAAACAGCTCCCTCTGAAGTGATATAGTTTTCGAGAAAGAAGTAATCTTCCACGAATTTGATTTCGAGACCCCAGATTTAGAATTTGAGGTCTCGAAATCAAGCATCTGAAAGCACACAACTTTGTGTGACAAGGGTGTTTTTTCTTTCATAGTTATCTCGCAACTTTGACGACCGATTGAGCTTAAATTTTCACAGGTTTGTTATTTTATGCATATGTTGAGATACACCAACTGTGAAGACTAGTCTTTGACAATTACCAACAGTGTCCAGTGTCTTTAAAAAGGGTTTTGATACCTTTTGTAAATCAAGATTTTGGCCATGACATGGATACCTATCTCACTATGAATGAGGAACATAATTAGCATAACATAACCCGTATAAATGTAGGCTACACTCTGTGATTGGTATTCTGGTTATTTTTCTGAATATTTTAGGGCAAAATTGTTTTTCCCTGCCCTATTATACAGCTCTACAACATTATTTTGACCCAGTTACTAAAATTTGATTAGTATCTGCCTGTTTTTTTTGTAGTGTTTTATTCGATGCTAAGACTGCATGCTTCTTTACTGAAATGCGCGCTCTCCTCTAGTTAAGCACGAGTCTGTCATAATTTGCGCTTTCATTTCGGTTTAAACACTTATTATAAAAACCTCTTCTCGAATTTCCGCCGTTTATTAATTCTAAATTAAATCGCCACGATGGCTTGGAAGCGCAGTGGTCGGTCACTAAGTTGTCATCGATGGATAGTCAACTTTATTCGCTGATGACGGGTTGCTTTTTATTAGCCAAATGTTTCTCTAATAATGGCTATAATTAAAGGCACTGGACACCTATCGAAAATGTCAAAGACCAGTATTCTCACTTAGTGCATCCCAACATAATTATGCATAAAATAACAAATCTGTGAAAATTTGGACTCAAAATGGTAATCGAAGTTGCAAGAGAAAAATGAAAGAAAAAACATCCTCTTTGCACAAGTTAGTGTTCTTTCAGATGCCTAAAAAGGGCTTCTGGCCTCAAATATGTCAAAATTTGAGTGAGGAATTACCTCTTTTTCAAACATTTTGTAACTTCTGATTCTGAGGGAGCCGTTTTACACAATGTTTTATAATATCAACAGCTCCCAGTGACTCGTGCCAAGTTAGTTTGTATACTAAACAAAACATTTATGGTAAATTACCAATATAGTGTCCAGTGCTTTTAAAGACAAGGGACACTGTTGGTAATTGTCAACAACTAGCCTTCACTTCACAGTCAGTGTATCACAACATATGCATTAAATAACAAACCTGTGAAAATTTGAGCTCAATCGTTCGTCGAAGTTGCGAGATAATAATAAAAGAAAAAAAACATTGACACACGAATTTGTGTGCTTTCAGATGCTTGATTTCGAGATCTCAATTTCTAAATCTGAGGTCTTTACAAAAATCGTCGAAAATTACTTCTTTCTCGAGAACTAAGGTACTCAGAGGGGGCCGTTTCTCACAATGTTTTATACTATCAACCTCTCCGCATTAAGGAAGTTTTTATGCTAATAATTATTTTGAGTAATTACCAATATAGTGAGTGCCACATTACCTGATGTTTTTACAAAATAACTGTTCAGATACAGTAATCACGAGTGATCACAAACAGTGTCCGCTGCAGTGGACATGCCTTTAAAGGGTTAATCGGGCAATCTAATTGCAGGCAGGTGGTGCGTGAGTTCAATGTCTTACTCCGACACAGTTATTTGATTTATTTCTATAATAATAACAAATCGATGTGCTTCAAAAAATACTACTTTGGGATCGCCGTGATTTATTTTAATAAATAAAAATACAGTCGACATCTTGTGGGATGGCTTTTTGACTTGACCGTGTGCTAGATTCAAATGAACTCCCACAGGAATACAACATTGTGTTGCTTAAAATACTTGAAAATACAATGTTTTTTCTCTATTATTAAAGCCATGGACACTTTTGGTAATTACTCAAAATAATTATTTGCACAAAATCTTGGTAACGAGCAATGGATAGCTGTTGATAGTTTAAAACATTGTGTGAAATGGCTCCCTCTGAAGTTATTACTGTAACACATAGTTTTTGGGTAAAAGGTCATTTCTCACTCAAATAACAGAATATTTCAAGGCTGAATCAAGTTATTAGGCATGATATTAAAGTTCCCACATTTTGTGCAACATTGGTGTTTCTCTTTCATGATTATTCTCTTGCAACTGCGATGACCAATTGAGCCAAGATTTTCACCGATTTGCTATTTTATGAGAATACTGGTTTTGACAATTACCAAAGGGTCCAGCATGCCTTTAAGTATCGGGACAAACCAGCGCACTAAATACAGCTTATTATACAAAATTGCACTTGGGTAAACCTTTATGCTTCGTTCGCCGCATCGATAATAATACATGAAAGTTATTTACATGTACATCGGATTGCTTATTTTTGTGATGAATAGTTAAACTTTCGCGAGGAAAAATTGTTTAGGGAACAGTCCACTTCAAAGCAATCGTCTTTGTTCATATAGGAACATTCAAATGCATTAAACTTAAACCAAAGCATGACGAACAGCTGTGGAATATTGAAGGTTTTTTAGAGAAGTGGGGTAGGTCAAAACAATTTGAAAATTTCCCCGTCAAAATGTACATTTTGGTATCCAAAAGCCACCTTGTTACATGTAATGCAGATTGCAAGATCTTGCGAAATTGAACTGAATGAAAATTAAATTGAATGAAACTTTATTTTCTTTCGTGTTTAGCTACAATCATTGAACAGCAGAGAATAGGCCTATAACGGTCGGGCATAATAAGAATACTTCATTTGCTTCCATTTCAGAAAGCAGAGAGTTTAACACATTTCACGTTTGACATAACTGCAATGGTTTCTCCTGGGTGGTTATCTAATATTGTGGCTTCCTCCATATTAAGCAGCTAATTGTATTTGCCCTACTTTGCCCACTTTTAATTTTTACATAGTCACTGACGCTTTTCATAATTCATTATGTATACCGGTCAAGTATATGACAATGACTCTTGATTGCTGCTGACAAGACAGCGCTTTCGGCAAGTAGGAAACGGGTCTTGGTAGTAACTAAATAATGATTTAAAGGCACTAGACACTATTAGTAATTACTCAAAACAATTGTTAGCATACAAAAACTTACTTGGTAAACGAGCAATGTAGAACTGTTGATACATTATAAAACATTGCGAGAGACAGCTCCCTCTGGAGTCTGGATAACGTATAGTTTTTGAGAGAAGTAATTTTACACTAAAATAATATAAAAGACGTCAGGTCTGAAGCCTGTTTGAAGGCACTTTGAACTATTGGTAGTTACTCAAAATAATTGTTGGCATAAAAAGTTACAATGTACGTAGTAACAATTAGAGCTGTTGATCGTACAACACAATGTGAGAAACGGCTGCCCTCTGGATAACGTATATTTTCGAGACAGAAGTTATTTCACACTAACATAATTATAAAAGATTTCAGGCCTGCGAATAATTTTTTATATTGGCATCTCAAAGCACACAAACTATTTTTGTGCAACAAGGGTATTTTTTTTTTAAACATCGATGACCAATTAAACATAACTGGAAATTGGAAAACAATTATAAATGAGCAACAATTTTACTATCAACAGCTCTTCGTTGCTCGTAACGAAGTTTTTGTGTTAACAATTATTTCGAGTTAGGGCATAATTACCCATAGTGTGCATGCCTTTAAGTCTAAAAACAAGACAAGCAGCTGCCTGAAAACGCTCGTGTCTAACTCTTGAGCACCCCGTTTTGAAAGTCTATCGCCTTATTATTTTGAAAGTTCAACTTTAAGACTTCGCGTGTGATGACAATTTGAAGCAAGTCTCTCGGGGGCGAAGGCGATGGTCTGAAACAGTACTAAATCAAGATTTATGTAAGCGTAGCGACGTTACTTTGATAACATGTTAAGATGTAAGTGGCGCTGGTCGTTTAAACATAACTGGAAATTGGAAAACAATGAAGATTGATTAGCGAATTCGAAAACCACCAGGATGAGTCGTTCATCTGCGAAAATGAGTCGGGGTGAAAGTGAGTGCATATTTTGCGCTTATGCATGATCCATCCATGGTAATAAGCAAAATGTTTGAGGACAATTTATACTTAAGGTAGTTTGCAGGTCACCGTGGCAAAAATATTAGGGACATGGAGGCAATAAATAAACCCTTCCATTGATCGCTCGATGAGTCGGGGTGAAACGAGTGCAGCATAACAAAAAACAAAAAAAATACAAGAAACGTTCAGATAAGAGAACGGGTTTGGTAAAAAATAAAAACCTTCCCGAAACTCCCGCAGGACAAAACTAAGAAGGGACAGAACGCACGCAGAGGGGCTAGGAATAAAATGATATTATAAAAATTCATTCAATAATATTGACCATTGATCATCGAGCATCGGAAGCTCAACGGCGCTACGCTAAGGAAGTGTACATTTTTAGAGAGCTATAATCGCCGGCATATTCATTAGTACTTTACAAATTTGTTGTGATTTGAACCTGAAGCAGAACGCGTGGTAAAAATGTGTGTTTGGTGCTAACATAAAGATGCGGAAGTTAGCCGTAGCCGTTAGCTGTAGCCGCTACGGTTAAACCGTATCCGAATTCGGCTGTGTCCGAGTAGCGGCTACACAGCTTAGCGGCTATAGCTATTACAATGTGTTGTGATTTGAACCTGAAGCAGAACGCATGGTAAAAATTTGTGTTTGGTGCTAACATGAAGATGCGGAAGTTAGCCGTAGCCGTTAGCTGTAGCCGCTACGGTTAAACCGTATCCGAATTCGGCTGTGTCCGAGTAGCGGCTACACAGCTTAGCGGCTATAGCTACGGCTACGACTGTTTCTAAGGACGTCGTATACTTTCACGCATAATGATATGGAAATAAATTATAGCCGTAGCCGTAGCTGTAGCCGTTAATTCGGACACGGCCCATGGCCTCACACAATACAGGTTCACCACCAAACAGTCGTCGGCTTTCATTGTGACCTTTCTTTCTCTTGAGGGCGCTCGTGCGGTCAAAGGTTGTTGTTTTATTGTTTACCGCATGGATGTATCACTAGCACTGACACTGCTGCGTGAGTGTTTTCTTCACAATTTACGGTCAGTTATTGTTGAAAAGAACGTGAGGTTCACACTTGAAAATGGAAGGAGATTCTAACGACAGCTCTAAAGATATTAATGGAGAAACTAACACTCCTAACAATATTGAACGAAAACCGGTAAGAAAACTAGTTTGTTAAAAAGATTTTCATGAATCATGTTTGTCATGTTTGTTTGTTGAATGTTTTATTTGATTGAATCATCTACATCGTACGATGTATGCACCTCACGGACTGCTCTTGACCTTGGGGTTTACCATAGCACCATATTAAAATAATCATGTGTATTGACACAAAACTTACGAACATTATTTGAGTTGAAGTTGAACAACGTTACAAAAAGGCTTTGGCCTTTGGAAATTGATTATATTGTGTAAAAATAATACCCAAACACTGACCCAATGACAATAATGTCAATGAGTATGGCCAAATGGGCATGATGATGATGAGCTTGTTGGGCATTATTGGAAGACTTTCAAAACAAGAAAATTACTAAGACGCCCTGCAGAGCTGCAAGTGTAAGGGAGCTCAGGCAACTCATTCGTTAGTTGCGATAACGTTACCCTCCTCCCGACGGCCCCAGGCCGGAGGCTTACGAGATTCTTTGGATCGGCAAATGACAATCTGGTCCCACATAGTTTCGACAGCTAGTCACCAGATTTGCCCCATTTTTACCACTTTCAAAAATCATGGCACAAAGTCTAACCTTAGGGCACAAACTTTATCCTGAATGTCTAATGAACACTCAAAACACCATTCAGAAAATATTTTTGAATAAAAAGGACAAAACTTACGAGCAAATTCCCAGGTTTATATTTTGAACTTGTCGCCACGCTTTATTTTGTTGTTGGACTAAACCATTCTGTGAAAGGGGTGTTACAATGTTGCAACGCTGCAGCGCGTGCGCGCCATGCCATGATGAGTGAACGTACAGCGCGCACGTACTGCCTTGTAACACCCTTTTCACAGAATGGTTTAGTCCAACAACAAAATTAAGCATTTGCAAAGCGATGCGACAAGTTCAAAATAAATATAAATAAAATATAAACCTGGGAATTCGCTCCGGGATCTGGTTTTTGTCCTTTTTCTTCAAAAATATTTTCTCAATGGTGTTTTGAGTGTTCATTACACATTGAGGATTAAGTTTGTGACCTTAGAATTTGTGTCATGATTTTTGAAAGTGGTAAAATGTGGCAGATCTGGTGACTGTAGCTGTCAAAATTATACGTGTTGGACCAGATTGTCATTAGCCGATCAAAAGAATCTCGTTATCCTCCGGCCTGGCGGCCGTCGGGAGGAGGGTTATGTTATCGCAACTACTCATTCGTCAGACAACTTGACTGATGGCCAGTACAAGATCTCCCTCACTTCTTTCAAAATACTAAACGGAAACAAATGTATCGAGGATAGTACATGTACGTGTTTGTGGTCAGCTGTTTGCGGTGTGTAAACAAATTTAACATAGGGGCCTACAATGTAACTCTGCACACCGATGACCACACTGACATGGGCGCAGAATGGGCGCATGGGGACCAGTCAACTCAAAGCGGTCGAAAACTGGTTTTATATGCTATGCAATCATGTAATTTCATCAACAGAGGGTGTTCATTCTCAAACTATTGCATTGTTCTTCTAGCATTCAATGTTTCTTTCATTTAGTTTCGCATGGTAAGTAATGAGATAATGAAGACTTCACGCCTGTTAATTTAAATAACGTTTTTTGTGTTGTACGGGATTGTGTACAACGGTGAACGAAAGTTTATCAGCATTTCGGTGCACCTTCTAAGTGAATGTTTTAACATATTAACCAAAAGTTAAAATAAGGGAATCATTGTGTGGTGAAGAGGTTTTCAACTAGTGGTTTAATGCCAACGAGGCCTGGTTCTTGATAATTTTACCAAGACGAAGTCAAAGGTAAATTATCAAGAGCCAGGCCTCGGCGGGTTTAAACCACTCGTTGAAAACCGATTCAACACACTTTTATTCCCATTCATTATACCTTTTCGGTCAAAAACATCATCACTTTTTGGTCAAAAGGTAAAATAAATGAGACCCAGATGGCCGATCGATCTCAAACTTCTTTAGGTTTGTCACTCTTTATTGTGTATTACTGTACATAAAGTGCTTACACTGGCAGCAAGGGTTTTGTAAGCAACAACCAATTCTATAATGTTCCTTTTTAAAACAGGACTGTAATGTTCTCCAAATTTCATTTTACATAATTTTCTCGCATTTCCTTCAGCGGAAACGAGGAGCGGACAGAATGAGTCATTGGAGTCCAGTGGAGACGTTAGAGCTCCTCGGAATCATCGGTGAGAGAGACACCCAGGCAGCGCTCAGAAAGATGGTGCACACCCGCTTAGTCTGGGAGAGCATCTCCGGCAAGATGAGCACCAACAGATCGGCCGAGCACTGCCACGACAGGTGGATCTACCTGAAGCGCCGATACAGGGAGACCGTACTGAAGAAACAAACAGACAGATGCGCCAACTGCTCTTACTACAGCGAACTGGCTAAGATTTTAGGTAAGTTGCGTTCAATTTTAGGAAAGGGGGTAGGGGTGTGCTCTGGGGTGGAATTCATAAGGCGTCTTATCTTGACTTAGGACAAGTTACTCGTTCTAACCATGGAGAAATGAAGAACTGAGCTCGAACGAATGGACTTCGAAAGTCAAACCCGTGGTACCGCGGTCGTTTAACGACACCTTGTAATCACCCACATACCTTACACAAACAATGGGTGACCTGGCGTGTGTGAATTTGCGTGTGCGCACTTGGTTCTTCGCCAAACTATGGCGTCGTACGTCGTATGGATATAATAGAGGACAAAATACTTTTTTGAGACGCGATAACATTTTTGGATGCGACTGTACACCTTAACGATTAACACAATTGAATACCAACCACCCTCGTGTGCCTATACCCAAACTTTGATCCACCGCTAGTGACCGGAAAGTTGAAAAAAATATGCTACGATATTTCCATGTAAACACCACAAACGGCTAATGAAAATGTGTGTATTCACAATTCTTGTCTCCAATGATTCAACTTTACACGCAGGCAAGAGCGCAGACTGGCGGTACCATACCTTTGGTACAAAGGGATCTAACCCTGCTCGTAAATCGGCCGTCCAGCTGGAGGTCTCCTATCTTTTTCCACTGGTCAGACAGGGGCATTGTCAGGGTATTCTTTTGTTACTCTGCGGTTTTCCGGGTCGTTCGAGCTCCTTCTCTTCCTTCCTCCATGTCCTAACTGAGGACTGTTTTTAATAGCTCCTACGTGTAGTAGGACTAGTCCTATTAAGTTAGGACTATCTTTATGAAATCGACTCCAAGCCTGATACTTTACAGAGACAACAGAGATGGTGGCCTCCATGTCCCCCGGTCATTCTTTGCCTTGGTGCCATTTAAATGCTCTCTAAGACAGCAGAAATTTACAATTTCCTCATAGGGTGGCATTTTTACCAAGGAGCAAATCCCTGAGGACATACATGACATATATAGATGTAGGTGTCCTTGCCCTTTCAAAAATGAAGCATACAGTACAAGTCTGGGATTATCTTTTTGAAATTGTCATTGACCCATGGTGAGATCTGCCGTACAGATAGTAGCAAATTAATTAAGAGCTAAACGTGGAAGTGTTTGCAGTCCCACGTTTTAATGCCTGAGCCTTTCTGGCTAAACAAAGTTGTGTTTGCAAACAGCCTTGAGGGTTAGGATCACAGACACATGCTGTGCTAGCATGAGCAGCCGCTGAATAGAAAGCTGGCATTATTGTTTGGTTGTGATTTCAGACTGGATTGGGATGACTGTCTGGAGAAAGATGATCATTTACATACAGTACACCATACATCCATGGGTATATAGGTACATGTACATATGGATGGGAGTGTTGAATGACTTAAACCATTCAGGTTCAAACTTAAAGACACTGGACACTATTGGTTATTGTCAAAGACTAGTCTGCACAGTTGGTGTATTCTCAACATGCATAAAATAACAAACCTGTGAAAATTTGAGCTCAATCGGTCGTCGAAGTTGTGAGATATTAATGAAAGAAAAAAAAACCTTGACGCACAAAGTTGTGTGCTTTCAGATGCTTGATTTCGAGACCTCAAATTCTAAATCTGAGGTCACAAAATCAAATTCGTGAAAAACTACTTCTTTCTCGAAAACCACGTCATTTCAGAGGGAGCTGTTTCTCACACTGTTTTATCCTATCAACCTCTCCCCATTCCTCGTAATCAAGAAAGGTTTTAGGATAATAACTATTTTGAGTAATTACCATTAGTGTCCACTGCTTTTAAACAGTTTGCGAGTTAATCTTGATTTAAAAATAATTGTTCAATAGAAAACATACAAACTACACAAAATGTATCACAAGAGCATATTGTGTACAGTGTGTACAGATGAAGTTATTTACACAAACTCAAAAATTGAGGACAAATAAACCCTCTAGTTAGTTTCTATGCAGTAGGAAGGTATCAGTACATTAGTTTTTGGTGGGATCAAACCAGGGTCCAAGAGGTGAAAGGCAAGGAAAGATATCACTACGCCAACCCCACCACTTTACAGTCTCCTTTGGAAGTCAAGTGTGTGGCAAGGGCCAGTTAGGCAGTCTGGCAGTAGGCCTACATGCATTGACATGTACAGTATGTATACTCATGGAGGTACCTCCATGGTATACTGTACCTGTAATATGAATGTCTCATGTGTTTTTGCCCACATTGAAATCACCAGGCATAAAGTCAAAGGTGCGTAGTGTGTTCATTGATCACTGTTAGATTTTACAAACATAAAAATACCACTTCGCATGTACAATCATTTGGAAAGGTTGTACACCACATAATGTAGTAATTTATGAGCCTCTAATGAGGAATGACATTGGATGTTCAGGCTAGAGCCTCATGCTTGCCAAAAAGTATTGACATGCTTGAGAACTGGTTGCAAAGTGATTTTTGTAATGCTTCAGAGTTGTGCATTATGACAGGCGGGGCCAGGGGAGGGGAGGGGGGGCTTTTGATGTCAATCGCTACAAAACTAGAGTGTTCAACCTCGTTGTTTACGCTCAACCTGTCATCTTTAATACTTACCCCTCTATCAGCTAGGGCACAAACTATGCCCCAGTTATTCATGTCTCATGAAATGACACAGGTCTGTCAGACTAGGTCTCGACTAGTTTGTAATTTATTAGTACATGTTAATTTATTAGTACATGTTCAGTGATTTGTGTCTTTCACCAGGCAGTATTCGTTCCTGTGTTTAGTTGTCAGCTGGAAGGCAGGTTGCCAATTACAAAGCTCGTTGTTGATGTCAGGTTCGTTTTGAATGTTGAACTAGTGATAAAGTGTTTTCGAGTGAATTTTATGGCCTACAAAATTTATTGTACAGTACAACAATACAAAATGTAGCATGTAGGCTTTTGTGTACAATGTAGCTATAATCACTATTGATAGTGAGGTAAAACTTTGTACAAAAACCTATTCATAACATTCAAGACGGTTCCCTATGGCGCTGTTGTAATGCACTCAAGTCCATTCCTGCAGTCAAGTCCTTGAGTCCATAGTCGAGTCTAGGATTTGGACTTGAGTTTGAGTTTTTCTTGTTTTTTTGGTCACTTGAACTTGACTTGAGTCATGCCAGCAAAAGAGTCAACCTTTAGTTGATCCAGTGGTGACACTAAGGGCTTGTAAGTCCCTTCCCCCCCCCCCCCCCCAACAATTACCTTTATAATGAAAATTAGGGATGCTTAGTTTTCAATCAAGGAACAAAACTGTAAGTAGGATTTGAAACTTTGCATCGTGGAAATACGATATAGAAAGGTTTGCGGTAACACCATGTAATGACTATCTCTAATGAGTTGGTGTGGTTCTGAAAAGAACCGATGGTTTCAACTCGACGTTTCGATCAGTATGCTCTGATCGTCTTCTGGAGAAAGGCGACCAGAGATTAGAGATAGTCATTCAGGGTGTTACCGCAAACCTTTCTATCATTTGCTTGTCCGTCATACGTAGTTCTTAAATGTGACCAGTGATAATGTGGTTCCATCATAAATAAACTGGCTGAACGATTTAGGCCTAAAGGTCATCAATTGTTTCTTTTAAACGTTAAGTGATTTAAAAATTATTAAGAAATAACAATAAAGTCGCCTGTGAAAGTTTCAGTTATAATTACAAAAACCTATTCACGGTTAAAAGCAAAGTCAGGGTGACTTGCGACGCCTGCTGGCGATATTATTCTGAGTTTCAAATTGTTTGACATAAACTTAGATGTACATGTACTAAGTGAATTTCTAATAATGATCTTGGGAGCACTTTACAAACAAAAAATGTGACCATTGTCTAGGTTGCTTGTGCAACCATTTTTATCAAACAAGTAGGCTTTAAACAAAAATAATTACAATTAATGTTCAGGGTCATTATCAAGGTATGATCCTGCCTCTAATTTGCTGAACAGCCAAAAGTACATGTAACTCAAGACCAAGGCTCAGTTTCATACAAGCACAAAAATTTGCTTAGCATGAAAATTCGTTCCTGGATAAAAACAGCATTACATGTAGCCCTACTAATCAAATATCCCTGTAATTTTCAGGATTTTAAGCAAACAAGAACAACAACTGAATACCACTAACAAGCGATATGCCACAAATGAAAATTGGTTCAATACTTAATCCTGTTTTTATCAAGGAAGACATTTCATGGTAAGCAAATGTTGTGCTTAGCGGCTCTATGAATTTGGGTGCTGGCCACAAAGACTGTCCCAAGTGAGCTGACCACAACTCTTTCTGTAACCACAGTGTGTCTTTTAAATGCCTTGTGATATAATGACATCACTACTAAAGGTCCTTAATTGATTAAATAGATTGGATTACATAAAGTATGGTATTGATAGCTCAGATGAGATTACATTGGATCAGACTGGAGAGTGGATCAAGATAAAGACAAGTCTGATGCGCAGTGTACAGTAGTCATGGTAGTGTATTGACAAGTAGGCTACCTCGTCAGATCAGATCAGTTTTGTAAGCTTGATGGATAAGAATGGCTTAAGGTGGCATTTTTATGACTAACAATGGTAAAAAGATTGTTCAAGGTCATAGTGTTAGCCACAGGGACATTTGGACACCCTGTTTTATCCGTAATTTACAGATTTTAGTGTAGAAGAATTTGAAAGTGAACAATTTGGACACCTACATGTACATGTACATGTGTTACGTACACATGTACATGTACATGTACGTGTACATTGTAGTTTTTAAACTTCCTGCAAATGTTGACACCCTTTTACCAAATCCTGGCTTAAACCCTTGTTTCAGGTTACCATGTGGATTGAATCAGATTGGATGAAAATGTGCTTAAATGAAATTAGACTGATACGTATTTACTATGCATGGCAAAGCTCATAAAGGATCCATCTAATCTTGACTGATAGATTATTGGAGCTTCAGATTGGATGAGATTGCGAGTAATTGGATGGAGTGGACGGAGTTGATTGGTTGAGGTTTGGTTACAGTTCTGGATTAGATTGGATTGGGTAGAAATCAGATTAGATTTGAGTTACAGTTATAAATTGGTTGAAGAGTATGTACCTGGCGATTGGACTAAGGCATAAGATTGGATAAAAGATTGAGTAAGATTGGATTGGGTTAGATAACATTGGAATACAAGATTAGACAGCTGTTTTTAATAGGATTGTAGGGGGCCCCTTGGTATGCTTGGATGAGATTACAGGAAATGTTTATTTTGATGAAATTTCATTGGATGAGGTAGTCTGATTGAGTGATACATTGGATGTGAGATGAGAGTATGCGATTAACTAAGATTAGAGAAGATTAGTTAATATTTGTATGACGATTACAGACATGAGTCATACATGTAGTATGTATTATTAAAACTATCTACTGCGTAGATTTTAAATAGAGCACTTAAAAGAAAAAAGAACAAGTTTCTGAAAAATAAAGTCCGTGCAGAAATTGTGATAAGGCTTTCTACTTTGTAGTATAGCAGTTAAAGTGAAAAACCACAACCCCTTGAGACATGTCACTAATAAACCATTTGACAAGAAGCACTGTGTCCTGAATGGCCTAGCCTAAACAGCAAAATGCAGTACCTGTCACGCTTCTACTAGTTCATTTGTACATGTACAATGTACATGTAGTTCCATCAAGCTGCTCCTCATCAATTTCTATAAAGCCCTTTCAATATGTACTGAAGTGGAAACAGGGGGAAAGTGGTACGTATCTTGTTGTTTGATGGGTTACAGGTGGAGACGCGCCTGTAATCAGCACAAAGTAAATACAAGGTGGGTCGGTTAGACCGTGTTGTTGCACGTACGTGTTCAATACTTGTAGGCGGGCAATTCCACAGCGTCAATTTTGATTCTCTTCTGCGGGTGAAGACCCATTTAGCATTTTAGGAATAGAGTATTTGCAGACCATTTGGAAGAATTTAAATTACACACTGTGTACCACGCTATTTTATTTCATTTCTCATCTAACATGTCTAACAGCACAATTAGCACCTATAACAGGAGGATCATGAAGAAATGTTCAGATTAAAGGCACCTGAAATAGATTTTATTTTCCCTTCAAACATTAGAGTATATGTTCCTGAACAATAAAATAATTTTTTGAGTAATTGTTTTTGACGATTTATATGTTTAACCCTTTAGTCCCTGCACCGCCCGAGTTTGCTGAAAACCAATTTCTCAAGATTCTTGCAGTAAATTACTGAATCGTAGTTCGCATTTTAAAAGATAGCCATGGCTTAATATGTACAATTTTTTACCCTTTCGGTAATATTTGTATAAAAGTACAAGTTCTCATGGGAACAATAAATGCCTCTCGTTAAACGTCTACGGTAATTTTTATGGCAAATATTTTTTGTGCACGGATGAAATGGACACAATAGCTTTTCAAGGCTTTTGCCTGGCTCAATGCTCATACTGATTGAATGCGAAGGCGTCAATTTTCGACAATATCATCATAAATGATGAACAATTTCCTGTTTACTAATGAGCGTTTTTTTTTCGTAAGAGCTAAATTATTTCGTCATTATAGCTTCGACAAGTCAACTGTGAAGGGAGAATTAATAACGATCTATAACAACTACACACAGTAGATATATTAACAAATGCGTAGACCTACTATTGACTATCGAGTTTCTTTTGATGTTCCTTTTTTTCTACAAACACAAGCTAGCGAGGTTTCCTCGTACCGCATAGAGGCGGCTGGGCGGTACAGTGGCTAAATGGTTAACAAATTAAATAAAGTTGTGTGGGGGTGACTCCGCCTACCCCTTTTATGACGTCAATCGAGGAAGACTTTGCCTCGATCGAACATCGAACACACGTACGTGCAAGTACATTCAAGTCCTGGACGTAAGTTTGTACGTTTGAAAAAGTTTTTTTCTTGCATTTTTCTGGCAATGTCAACCAGGTGTATTGCTGCTGGATGCAACAAAACAACTAAAGATGGTGTCAGTTTGCCAAGTTGTCCGGTCCGACGTCGTTTTCAACTTTGATGGCATGTGTTTAGCTTGCGCCAAGCGTCACTATGCTGTGTTGGCACTGCATGCGATTCATCGCGCCTCGATTGACGTCACGAACAGGACCCTCTGGGGTCGGGCTTTTTTTCCAATTTGTAAATAACATGGAAGCTAATTTATGTAAACCTTAGTTAGCTGTTTATTCATATTCCACTCATCAAAACACATATTTTAGTGACAAAAGCTTTATTTTGACAAAATACCACTTCCAGGTGACTTTAAGATGTGGGAGGAAAACCCCTTAGCGGAAAACCCACGCAATCGGTTAGAAACTGAAATCACATATTGGATATCCACATGCAAGGCTCTGGTCTTAGGTGGGATTAGGACTGGGGTCCACAGAGGAGAAAGGCAGTTGAAAGAAACCACAGAGCCAAACTGACCCCATATGATTCAATGACTAGGCCTATGTGTACATTGTACATGTCACCTCTTTCTATCCTAATCTTAGAATCTGCATAGAGACTCTTGGTTCCCATGGTCAGGACATCCAAAAGGGAAAGAGTTCCAACTGTTTGCCTTTGACTTCTCTATTTTTTCACTCAAACATACGATTCCCCCGCTCTGCCCCGCCCTGCCGTGTGCTTGCAATGACGTCAACTGATTGTATTTATTGTAACCTAAACACGATACACATCCATAGGTTTTTAAACCCAGATTAAACATCTTGCAAATTTCTGACACTAGTGTCACAGTACAGGGGATCAGTCTGAGTTGGATTTTTGCTCACAGGAAACCCAGGTGTTACTGTCAGTCCGGACATGATCATCTGAGCCTGGGCACCTGTTTCTCGGACCTGATCACCTTTGAGGAGATCTTGTCCGGATGGACTCTAATACCAGCAAGACAGTCACTTCCAGCAGACAACGCAATGTACAGTACCATACAAATTCTCTAATTGCTGAAGCCTCATTAAAGCATTAGCATAAAACTTCAGAGGTTGGTAGGATAAAACATTGTGAGAAACGGCCCCCTCTGAAGTGACGTAGTTTTAGAAAGAAGTAATTTTCCACGAATTTGATTTTGAGACCTCAAGTTTAGAATTTGAGGTCTCGAAATCAACCGTCTAAACGCACACAACTTCGTGTGACAAGGGTGTTTTTTCTCGCAACTTTGACGACCAATTGAGTTCAAATTTTCACAGGTTTGTTATTTTGTGCATATGTTGAGATACACCAAGTGAGAAGACTGGTCTTTGTCGATTACCAATAGTGTCCACAGCCTTTAAATTTAAGCTATCAATTAATCAGTCTAGCAGCTGCGCAAGGATTTGGAAAAAGGGTTTCCAAGTTTGCTGGAAACTTTCAAAATATATCAGTGCTCAATTTGTTCACTTTCATTTGGATAGGAGGTAAAGCTGTTGGTCCCATGTGCTGTTGTGTAAGCTTAAAGAACCCAGTGCACTTTATCGAAAAGAGTAGAGGTTTGCCCGGTGTTCCTGGTCTGGTCGGCAGCAAATTGCGCTACAGCTTCTTGTTCAAAAGGTCGCAAAAACCTTCTGTTTCAATGTTCTAGTCAAAGAGAGCTAGCCATAGCCAAAGCTAGCCATAGCCAAAGCTAGCCAAAGCTAGCCAAAGCTAGCCATAGCCACAGTTAGCCGTAGCCAAAGCTAGCCGTAGCCAAAGCTAGCCATAGCCAAAGCTAGCCGTAGCCAAAGCTAGCCATAGCCAAAGGTAGCCATAGCCACAGTTAGCCGTAGCCAAAGCTAGCCATAGCCAAAGGTAGCCATAGCCAAAGCTAGCCGTAGCCAAAGCTGGCCGTAGCCAAAGCTAGCCGTAGCCAAAGCTAGCCGTAGCCAAAGCTAGCCGTAGCCAAAGCTAGCCGTAGCCAAAGCTAGCCGTAGCCAAAGATAGCCGTAGCCAAAGGTAGCCGTAGCCAAAGGTAGCCGTAGCCAAATCTAGCCGTAGCCAAAGCTAGCCATAGCCAAAGCTAGCCGTAGCCAAAGCTAGCCGTAGCCAAAGCTAGCCGTAGCCAAAGCTAGCCGTAGTCAAAGCTAGCCGCAGCCAAAGCTAGCCGCAGCCAAAGCTAGCCGCAGCCAAAGCTAGCCGCAGCAAAAGCTAGCCATAGCCAAAGCTAGCCGTAGCCGAAGCTAGCCACAGCCGAAGCTAGCCACAGCCGAAGCTAGCCGTAGCGTAAGCTACAGCCAAAGCTGAAGCTAGTCGTAGCTAAGCTAGCCAAAGCCAAAGCTGTAACTAAAGATAGCCATAGCAAAAAAGCAAACCTAATCATAGCCCCAACTAGCCATAACCACAAATTCAGTCGTGCGAAAGTTGTCAGGTTTTGTTAAAATTCGAAGAGACTGTGGGAACTTTCTTGATACCCTGGTAAGTGTCAAATACCATTCATCTCAATTGGTGTATCCCAGCAGGTTTTTTTTTTGCATAAAATAACAAATCTTTAAATTTGGACTCAGTTGGTCATCGAAGCTGTTAGAGAGAAAAAAACCTTGTTGCACAAATTTGTGTGCCTTAATGTAAGTAGCTTAAACAAGATTTCAGTTATTTTGTAATTGGAGTCAGAAATTACCTCTTTCTCAAAACCTACGGTACCATAGAGGGAGCCGTTTCTCAGAATGTTTAAATACAATCTCTCCGTTGCTCTTGACCAAGTAAGCTTTGATGTTAAAAATTTAATGTGAGTAATTCCAGTGCCTTTAAAAACAGTTGTAACTCAAGCCTTAATAATTCCTTTCGACTTTTTATCATGGGTGTACCAGTGATCGCAATTTGGTGAGAAATCTTAACAAGCACCGCACGACTTGTCAGAACCTTTACAAGACCAGAATCAAAGATGTTGAATTGAAAGAAAAAAAAACAAGACCACCGGACTTGCCCTGTCTCAAGTTTACTGGCCCGACACTGATATCACTGGCCTCGGACCTGTGTTCCGTGTCAAATTCAAGCCATGTGTACTTTATGAAAATTTCCTCAGTGAACATTTTTTTTCCTCCGGATATGAAGAATAATATGAAAGGTTGTAAGTGTTGCAGGAAGGATTAAATTGCTGTGAGTTGAAAACCTGCGGCCTGCGAGGGACTTTGTAATTGGAAATTGAATCATACGGCCGTTTGAGTCCAACTTGTAGCTGACCTATATCCGTACTTTACTAGAAGGAAAGTCATTGATGGGTCTGTTGAATTTTCTTGCACGTATTTTCTTTCGCCTGTAAGTCTAGGGTAAATCTTTCCTGTATAGTTTTTTTTTTCTTTTTTTTTTCTTAAATACAACAGTTGATGTTTAATTTTGCGGAAAACTTCCTTCCTGTTTAGATTCTTGTATAAAAAAAAATAAATAATCACTTTTCTGGTCCAGCTACATACACAACGTAAGCCCTGCAATCTTGTGGTATGTTAACCTAAGCTCAAGCCCTGAGCTAGAGACTTGGAGATAATTCTAACTGGTCCTCAGGTGCTCCAACAGGGCCCAATTTCATAGCGCTGCTTAGACACAAAAAGTATCTACTGTGTAATTGTGTAAGCACAACAAAATTATGCTTACCAGAATAAGGTTACATGTACCAGCCACCCCCGTGGTCAAGTGGTTAGACTGCAGGACTTTGCAATCACGAGGTTGTGGGTTCGAATCCCCCAGCTAACATGGCTAACCGCTGATTTAGTAATGACTAGAATAAATATTGTCGTCTAATTACTGAATCTCAATATCTTGATTTGTGTAATCATAGACGTTAAAACCAATGTTTGGGATGAGAGAGATTGGCTGTTGCCAGCTTGGTGTTTATTATTGCTTTGTAGGAGTTTACCGAGTTCCCTTGTGATGGGAAGATCGTTCAAAGAAGTACCATGTCACATGCACAATTTGTGACTGCAACCCTATTCATTTCTGCTTAGCAGACAATGTAAGTTCTACTTAAACAGCTCTACACTGTACTGTACATGTATGAAATTGGGACCAGACATGCCAGATAAGTTCGGAGAAAGTTATTTAGGGGGAACAAGAATTAGATAAAATTCTTCCCAGTTGGAATGTGCTTAAAAAAGCAAGCACCAAGCCCTTACATTTCCCTGCCAGGGAAGGCAAGAGGCTTAAGGATATTATTAACCAAGCATCCAATTAAATACAAGCTAGCAAATGTAGACTATCCCCTCCCTGAAAATGATTATAATCCAGTTAGGTCCTCTTTGCGGTGACTGTGAAGGCGCCCGTCTTAGCCTAGTTTTCATCCATATTCACTCTTTCCCCTCACGCCCTTTTTTTCTTCCCGTCCTCGGGAAATAAACTTGTTCCCTGGGGCTATCGGCTGAATCATGAGAACGGTTCCCCCACCTCCGTAATAGAAGATTTATTTACTTCGCACAGACTTTAAGTGCTTCTGCTACTTGATTTTTGAGGAGGAAGGAAAAAAAGAAGAGTCTCGTTCTCCTGGTTTTTAAGGGATCGACGGCCGTTTGATGCTGAAGGGCGTTTTGCAAATGAAACTTGCTTGATTTGGTAAAAAAAAAAATACATAAAGTACATATATGTATTTCTTTTAAAATGACAACTTGAAAATTTGGCACGTTAAACTGGAGGTCCTTGGTTCAAAAATCCTGATGTAGATAATTATTTCTTGTTCAATCCTATCATCATGACAATTTGTTGCAGAAAATATTGGTCACCTTTTTAAATTTTGTACATTAGAATTGTTGGTAATTTACTGGATTCATTAGACCAGATACTGAGGTTTTACATTGTACATTGTGCACTTTTTACCATGACAAAATAATGCAATGTGTGGTATTGTACACTGCAGGTCCTCAGGTGTTTAAACTCCAGGTACATTGTACATATTTGGCCATGCATAAAATAACAAACCTGTGAAAATTTGAGCTCAATCGATCGTCGAAGTTGCGAGATAATAATGAAAGAAAAAAACACCCTTGTCACACGAAGTTGTGTGCTTTCTGATGCTTGATTTCGAGACCTCAAATTCTAAACTTGAGATCTCGAAATCAAATTCGTGGAAAATTACTTCTTTAAAACTACGTCACTTCAGAGGAAGCTGTTTCTCACAATGTTTTATACCTTCCATCTCTCCCCATTACTCGTAATCAAGAAAGGTTTTATGATGATAAATATTTTGAGTAATTACCAATAGTGTCCACGGCCTTTAACTCCAGGTACGTTGTACATATTTGGCCATTGAACTACTGCAATGGTTAAATAAGGGAGAACACCGTGTTACACATGTAGTTGTACTTTGTAAAAACATTGTACACTGTACATGGTGTACGATAGTCCTTTTCTCGCTGACTCTACATTGGGGCAACCCCAGTGAAAAATGGCTGGCTCTTTAAAATCAATCAATCGTTCCATGTTCTGATTACAACAAACTTGAAAATCTCCCCGAGTACAGAGATACGTAATTCACCTCTTTTATTGAATGAGAAATTCTGAACATCTCCCTGATTGTTGTGTACATAATCTCCCTGATTGCAAAATGTTGGCCAGTGACAATGCCTGCAGCTCCAGTAACATGGTATCAACAACTTAATTTGTCATGAAGTTTCCACTGATGTCAATTTCAGTTTAAATTGCAAGTTTCTGTCGGCTAAGGTTGCTTTAAAGGCACTGGACACTATGTTATGTATCAATTATTTCCCCACTTCATATAGGCAGGTTACAAAATATTGGTTTTGAAGGACTAACCAATTAACAATCACTGTTACATACACATGTACATACATGTAGCATAAAACTCACTTGTTAACGATCAATGGAGAGCTGTATAAAACATTGTGAGAAACAGCTCCCTCTGAAGTAACATTGTTTTTGAGAAAGAAGTAATTTTCCACTCAAATATTTAATTTTGATTTTGAGACCTCAGAATGTGGTTTTGAGGTCTCAAAATCAAGCATTTTTTCTTCCATTATTATCTGACAAAAAAAGTTCAAATTTTCACAGGTTTGTTATTTTGTGCATTATTTTGAGATACACCAAGTGAGAAGACTGGTCTTTGACAATATTACCAAAGGTGTCCAGTGTCTTTAAAAGGGAACACACACTTCAAATTGTACAATGTTTGCATAATATCACCATCCCTTTATGGTCTGTTTGGCAGAGTGGCAGCTCCTCATATTGATTCTGGATAACATAATTGAGTTTAAGGGTGCGAGTTGCCAGACGATTTCCCCTGAATTAAAAAGTCCATGCACTCTCTAACAAAATAAACAAGAGGTGTAACTAGGGGGAACCAAGCCGTTGCACTGGGTTCAAGTAGAGCAGTTTCGCTGACGTCAGCAAAGAAGTAGCTCACCTGCAAAAGGCGATTAAAGGCAAAGTTTCCCTTTGGTCTTTGGAACAGTTTGATTTTTTAAATCTTACATGTAGATCTTGTGAATATTTAATTTTCAAAAGGTGGTAGAGTTTTTGAGCTACAAAAAAATCACCCAAAATCTTGAGTGTTGGTGTCCGAGCAGGAAGAATAATCCATGACTTGCTTCAATTTCTGATTGAAGATTGTCTGAATCCCTTTCCCTATAAGCACATTTCTTGGAAGGGAATTATATATATGGAAAGGCTTTTGGTATTACACCATGTAATGACTATCTCTAATGAATTGGGGTGGTTCTGAAAAGAACCGTTGGTTTCAACTCAACGTTTCGATCAGTACGTGCTCTTATCGTCTTCTTGAGAAAGCTGAGAAAGCTGGAAGGGAAGTGTTTAGCAAACTTTTAAATTGTCAACAGCTGTACAACTGATTCTAACCAAGTGTATTTGTAAGCCCATTATTGTTAGTTGAGTTTTCCCTGTGGAGCCGTTTTGTCATAATTTTTGTTTAAAAGCTTGACAGGCTTACTCTGTACAGGTACACGTACATGTAGTTATAAATGAACAATCCGTGCAATCGTGTTTTCAATTTTGCAAGAAACAAATTTAAGAGGAGATATATGTTGATCAGCTGATTTTTTTTTGTTTTGTTTTTGTTTTTAAGTCATTGATGGAAGGCCTCATGAAACAAGTGGGCTTTCAGAACTTGTGTCTTAAACGTGTTGAAGGATGTTGCATCTCTTAATACAGGTTGGCCGATTTGTACATGTACATGGGGGGGGGTATGTGATTTAAAAGTCTTTAACAGTAGCAGAGTTTGGATCCATTACACTGATGAGGGCCTAGGGTTGTCCAAGGCTCTACACGCAAACACGGCCCGCTATGAATTCACGAACTGCATACTGCACGGTACATAGCAGTACTTGATACGGTGGGGTCGAAGCATTTTTTTTGTCTATCAGTCTTGTCTTAACTCGGACTTCATAATAGGAAAACCTTGGGGTGTTTTCTCAGGATGGTGACAAAGAAAACACTTATGACCTGAATTTTCCTGACCCCATTTTGTAATTTTTTACGATTCGCTTGTCAAACGAGTTTGAAAGCAAACGGGAAAAAAGAAATTGTTGAAGTAAAAACGTGTATTCCGTTTTTTTTGTTACCGGAACAAACAAGGTCTGCAATAACATTAACTGTACAATGTCAAAGTGGATTTGATGTAGAAAATGTGTCCACAAAGTGATGTTTTGTTTTTGTTATCAAAGTGAAACAATATTTACATAATGTTGAATGACCTTGCTAGCGTTTTAGTCCGAGCAGAGCTGACAATTTTCTTAGCACTGTGATGCAAAAGTAAACCCATTACAGAACTGAGAATTGTCCCAGAGTTTGCAAAACAATATTGATACTATCCGTACATGTAGGTTATTTTTTAGACAAGCGACAACTCACCTGATCAACGGAATTCCTCTTTATCTTACTTGAAAATTGAAAAACACCCTACAAATTTTATTTCTTCCCTTCCCCTTTTTTTACATATCAAATTTTAAAACTCCTGATTTGGAGAAAAATCTGTCGGCCTATTTCAAATCTGATCAACTTTAAATGTATTGTCTTGATTGTTACAGAAGGCCATTACAGTAGAACTTTGTACCGAAAAGCTCATTAACAAATGGCTCTACCAAATTGTGTAACTTTTGCTGCACAAAACATTCTGAACTTCCTTCAAATGCCAAGTGAATTTTGACGTCACATGGCTGTTTTTCGCAGCAAATGTTTGGCAGTAGTTTAACTGGTCCAAATTTGTGATGTCAAAATTCGTATTGCATAAAAAATTGCATCCACAGGAAGATAAATCAGGCTTTAATCTCAATAAACTTGCCAATTTTCCACAAGATGTAACAATCAGAAGATGCCCACTGGGTGCTTTTCCATAATCATTCTAGCTTTCTCCAATTAAATCTGAAGCCAGTAGTAGCGTATCCCATGGGTATAAGCGTCATCGCTTTCTTTATGTATGCTTGTGCTTTGTTTGTAAAGCTTAGACAAGGTAATATACGTATTGCGGACTTTGCGTCACAATGACGTCAGTAGTACATGTAGTTTTGAAAGGATTGGACCAGATGGTTCCATGGATGTGACTTTCAAATGGTTTATCAGCTTACAATGTTTTTTGGTAAATATGATTTGGGGGTCTAAATATCCTTGATTTTGATCTGAGAAAAATGTCAAATTATGAAATGAACTACAGTAAGTGCCAAACAAATTTCAGATTTGATTCTTACGTGTACTATGTACATTATAGCACTGTGCATTCACAAAATGCAGAGTTTGAGTTCCGGACCAACACAGATATTATTGTCAACGGAAAATTAGAAAAACCTGCAGGAGGCAAAGTCTTCTATCGTTTCCCCCCCCCCCCCCCCCCCCCCCCACTGCCGTTTAGCGACAGTTCATTTTTGTTTCAACAATGTGCTTTCCTCAAATCCCACTGTTCTGCTGTTACATGTACATTTACTTAGTACAAATATAAAATGTTTGTACATACATGTATGTACACATACGTACATTGTACATTGTACTTTTGTTTTGTGGCCCATCTTGCACCGTACCCGTGGCACTAGGCCTACTATGATCTTTGATGTACATGTAGATGTGTACAGCCCTAATGATGCAAGATGTTTTTAATTTAAAAATCTGAGATTGGTCATTTTGTCCCTTTGACAGCAAAAGTCAAATTAATGTGATGGAACGTATTCAAAACCTGTGTTGCATCTGAATAGCAAGTGCTATGCATTAATCTCCTGATCAATCAATGATGAGTTGCCGGCAGTGTTGTGAGACTAAACCTGAATTCGAAACTTCCCCTCATCTTCAGGGCAGTATGTTGTGTAAGACAACATCGAAAGCGTTCTCCTTTTAGGAAATGACATTTATCAGACTGCCAGGCAGGTGTTGCTTTTAATCACATCACATTCAAATGTACATGTACATTGACACAATTAAGGTTAAAAGATGAATCCTCTGTTACCCTTATTCACTGTTTCTGAGGTTGAATGTTCCTCTTGCCGGCCTAATTACTGTGACTAAGGTTGGATGTTCCTAATGCGTATTCACTGTTTATGAGATTGAATGTTGCCTATTCTCTGTTATTCGCTGTTTCTGAGGTTGAATGTTTCTGTTGCCTATTCACTGTTTCTTTGGTTGAATGTTCAAGTTGCCTAATGTTTCTTTGGTTGAATGTTTCTGTTGCCTATTCACTGTTTCTGGGGTTGAATGTTTCTGTTGCCTACGTACATATTCATTGATTCTGAGGTTGAATGTTCCTGTTACTTCTTCACAATTTCTGAGGTAAAATGGTCCTGTTGCCTATTCACTGTTTCTAAAGTTGAATGTTCCAGTTGCCTATTCACTGTTTCTGAGACTGAATGTTCCTGTTGCCTATTCACTGGTTCTTTGGGTGAATGCCTATCCACTGTTTCTGAGGTTAAATGCCTGTTGCCTATTCACTGTCTTTGAGGTTAAATGTTCCTGTTGCCTATTCACTGTTTCTGAGGTTGAATGTTTCTGTTGCCTATTTACTGTTTTTTAGGTTGAATGTGCCTGTTGCCTATTCACAGTTTCTTTGGTTGAATGTTCATGTTACCTATTCACTGTTTCTGAGGTTGAATGTAAGCTTGGGCGATATCACGATATTATCGAATATCGCCATATTAATTTGGAAACGATTTCGATATCGGATGGATTTGGTTTTAATCGAAATATCGATAATCGCGATATATCGATATATCGATTAAATATTGCTATGTATTTGCTAGTTGTGACATCTTGCACCCTATAGGTTTGGAGTAAAACCAGAAGAATAGGTCATTAGAACACCTCTATTATGGTAGGACTGTCTCTTCTACAACTTTCACTTGGAGTTTTAAGACTGATGATGTCAAATTTCATTAATCGCGCTTATAAATATCGAATATCGCGATATATTGTCGGCGATATATCGTGAATAAAATAAATCAATATCGCCCAAGCTTAGTTGAATGTTCTTGTTGCCTATTCACTGTTTCTGAATGTTCCTGTTGTCTTGACGCTGTTTCTGAGGTTGAAACTTCCTGTTGCCTATTCACTGTTTCTGAGGTTGAAACTTCCTGTTGCCTATTCACTTTGCCCTTTTCATAATTGCAGGAAATACTACTCAGCAAGTTTCTTTGCTAAGCAACTTTTTCTACTATCATACGTGCATGTACATGTAGTAAGCATGATATGAAATTGGCCCCCGGAAACACTCTCAGGAATCCCTCTCGAGAAATCCATGCACTTTAGCGACGCCGAGCAGCATGAAATACACCATATGGTCGCACCTATTACATGTGGTGTTTTCACCTTTGGGCGGAAGGCTTTGGGAATTTCCTTTCCACCACCGTGAAGTGTGATGCCGTTTCAACACTAGTGATGATGAGAGAAAAAGGTAGAAACTCAACACGGGTATCAAGGACTTGAGGAAAGATGGACGGTAATGCTGGATTGGCTGTAGGGCAGGAATTCCAGAAACCTAAGGATGTTTTCTCATTACATATCAGCCATTATTATCAAAATATTGTTGTACCAAGATTATTCAAAGTTAGATTTATGCGATACAGATTTAACAATCCTTATAAGATTGAAAGGAAAACACACTTCAGGTTTAGACCAAGCCAAGTTTTCCTCAAGTCAGTGTGATACGTACTTTACTTGCTCCAAATCAATCATTTCGTTGTTCATAATAGCCCTTTTCACACTGTTCTGTGCAAAACAGTCCTTGGGGGGGGGGGGAGGGGGGCCTGGGAGTGGTGTTATCACCCCACCGTTACCCGGCACATTTCACACTGTCCCCTCCTATTACATAGGACTTTATACCATGGGGTTGCAGCTGTACGTTTCAAAAATACCTCCGGGTGTTGCCGCTTCAAATTTGCCAGAGCAGGGGTGGTTACTCCCCTGGGTATGCCCATTTGCTTGGGTACATGTACATGTAGATCGATCCAAGTGTGAACAAGTGCCGGCTGTCTTTGGGGTTGCCCCCGAGCATCGCCAATTAACTCTTTTGCGCACAAGGCGGCACCTAGTGACCACCAAAACACATTCATAAACGGTCATAACTTTAAAACTACAACACCCATATACGTACGTATACCGCCCTCATTCGCGGTTGTCTAGAGCAATTGTTGAACAATAAAATTAACCTGTGCACCAAAGGGTTAAGACTACCTGGGCGTACAAGAGCTACATATATACATTGTGGGCAGAATTTCTTTTATGAAAAACATAAAGACAGATACATTGTGGGCTTAGTCCTACAATGTTTTTTATAAGGACCGGTTTTAAAAAGGGATCGTAGGATGTTGCTCTACTACAATGTTAAAAGCATGTCGGCACCCAATATCAATGTTGCCTCTCATTGAGCGCTCCAGCTGGGGGTGGTTATTGCTATTGTTAATATTATTGTACTCATAATCATTGTTTATTCAGCCAAGATATTACATCCAACAATACAATAAACTAATATTTGTAATGAAACAGAAGGCAAGTGAACACCTACGAGTATTGAAATCACAACAAACTCATTCTAATATGGCTTGGATTAATCAAAATTAATCTATTCATTGTGGCTCGAAAGTGTATAATAATCCAATCGTAAAATGGAGAAAAATAGAATCCTAAATAAATCAAGCTAAACTGGTCACAACATTGGACATGTTGGGCAGGGGAGCAGGGTACAGGGTCACAATGGCTAAGATGGTGGCATAGAATAATAATGTACACCAATGTGTAGGGTAACTTCGTTTTTTTAACCTTATTGGAGTAGAGATGTAAAAGTACAAACAATGTGTCATTCTTCAGAGTGTTCTTGCTTTGAAATGAACTTCACAATGACTAGAAGTAGAAGTTATTATCATCTGGTTTTTGAATTACAATGTCTTGATTTGTGCAATTCATAATCTTACTTGTAAGTAGATGTTAGACCAATGTTTGTATGGGAGAGAATTGCTGTTGCCAGCCAGGCTCCTACATGTATGGCACCCATGCTTGCATACTTACAGACTATGAAGGGGATAAACCTGTTTTCAGCTCTCGGGAGTACGTACATGTAGGTGGTGGCATCGTGCCCCTGGTGACAGTTGACTTTACTGAACAGCCCACTGGTTTATTTCACGAAACGCTAGGATTAATCCTGATTGAGTTAGGACGAGTAACCCGCCCTAACTTAGGATGGTTTCGATCAATGCGTCTTACGTCTTCGGATACAGAAATTGTCAGGCCTTTCTAAATAAAGTATTCCATTTTAAGTTGTAACCCTCTTGTTAAAGTGGCTGTCCTTGTGATGTTAGGCAATATCTCATTTTTACACAAAATATAAAAAAATTAAAAAAATTCATACTAGTTGAAGCCCTCACCTTCAAATGGTAGTCAACTTATGCATGTACATGTACCTGTCATGTATGTGATGTTAGGCAATATCTCATTAAACAATATTATATATAAATAGAACATTTTATTTGATATGAATTTTGAATCCAACCTACAATCCTAGCGACATATATACATGTAATGAAATGTTCCAACGAGACCCGAGTCAAACATGTCATTGTCAACAACAAAAAAGGAGGGGAAGAACTCCTTCTGGGAGTAGAGGCTGTATCAACTCGTTGGATTGATTGAAACTGGGGAATCACCCTAATGTTGATGTTTCATTAGTCTACTACCGAAGAGTCCACGGCATCGAGGGATGGTCAATTGGCATGTCGGCGCCAAAACACACATTACGTTAATAGCCACCCTATGCGCACTGCCTCGCAACGTTAAAATTCATTGTGCATGCGTGCCTCCGGAAATGGAGCTCTTGGGTGTCCAAATTGTACATGTGGCACGTGAAGGCATAGTTCATTTAGTATCAGAAAATTAAACTCTGGGCTAGAATTTTTGGAAAAACTTCACTAAACCGCAGGTGTTTTGTCTTAGAATTTATTAATCCATGTATTGTATGCATGTAGTGGGGGCAGATACATTTGTAGGGGACAAGTTTGGGTGAGTTGTGCCGAAATTTGACAGACAGTCAGAGTATTTTCACGAGAAAGATTAGTTTTGAGCTTTCATGTAGAATAAGAAGCAATTTTCAAAGTTGTCAAAATGGCTGCCATGGCATTTGTAATATTTACAGTACAATCTGTAATTGCCCTATACGTACATGTACTGTACATGTACTGTACATGTACATCTAGCCAAATAATCTTTCTTAGTGCCAATTAGTCGTTGTGGTATCTTTCCTTGCCTTCCACCTCTAGGGCCCTTGTTTGAATCTGACCGAAGCATTGTGTGGGTTTCCCATGAATAAATCCATTGTATTTTCCAACAACATTTAAAACTGAAACTTCCTTTCTTGTCTTCTCTCCATGGGGTTCTTGGCTAGGGATTCAATGTAAGTTTGCTTCCTGATGAGAGTTTAATTAATTGTGCATGTGCATGATGGGGAATAAAGAATTTTAGTTTGGTTTAACCCTTACACCGATGTGTTATCAATATGTAATGTACATATTGTATGTATACAGGGGTCGATTTCACAAAGAGTTAGGACTAGTCTTAACTTAGGACTAGTCCTACATGTAGGCGATATACAAATTACATGGATAGTCCTAAGTTAGGACGAGTAACTGGTCCTAACACGAGATAAGACTAGTCCTAACTTAGGACTAGTCCTACATGTAGGCGATATACAAATTGCATGGATAGTCCTAAGTTAGGACGAGTAACTGGTCCTAACTCAAGATAAGACTAGTCCTAACTCTTTGTGAAATCCACCCCTGTAGTACTTTCCCCGAGCTCGGTGAAAACTAATCCCTCCTGAGAAAAATAGCATTCATGATTTTTTTTCACCCAACTTCGGAAAGTACTGCAGGGCTCAAATTTAAGGGGTAAATCTGGTTATGAATATTAGTTACTGGACTAGAACTTATTTTACAAAACCCGAATCACAGTGCTCAGTTGAACAAGCACTCAGAGAAGATCTGTTTCATTTGTGGTGTGTTTAATAGTTTTCTTTGATAACTCTTGAATTGAAGGATAATTATTACAATCACAGTTAAACTTTTTCCAAAGAGATATACGGCCTACACAATGAGGTGGTTTATTCAAATGAAAAAAACAATACCACCGAGCAGATTGTCTTATTGTGAGTTTACTGGCCCAAGGTTAAAACCACAGGCCTTGGAATTACATGTAGGCCTGTGATCCAGTGTTCATTTCGACCCCTGTACACACACATTGGTGTAAGGTTAAAAACTGAAGTTAATAATTTTCTGAGAGTCTTTGGCTTCACAACCAGAAGGCATGAAATGAAGGTTATGGTTCAGCAATGATGGTTGATGGCTCTGCAATGAGTAATTTATTACCCTGTAAGTTTACCATAGATAATTAATTACCTTTTTCTGTACAAAAATAGGCCCATGGAGCAATAAACTATAGGCCTTAAGTGGACACTATAATTGTGACAGCCGGCAATTGATCAAAGTCAACTTGATCAGCCTTGTTGTTTATAAATGAGCTCCAGTTTGACAGACTTTGTGTTGTGAGAGTGAAGTTCAAGTAGAAGACTAATTGATGGCCCACTTGTATCCATTGTTTCGAGAGAGCACAATCCACAAACATGACAAGGAGACTGTTTTCATCATTATTAAAAGTAAAACATCAGTTATAATTTGTGTCTATCAATCTGTGGAACTGCTCCCCTTCAATTAAAATGTAACTGGCCAATCACTATTGTGACCCCATTAAAGTCGACTACAGAATGTACAGTACATGTACATATATACATGTACATCAATGTAAAAATTATTTTAATTTGTATCTAAGGCCCTTTACGCTATCAAGGTTTGGATTTTCCCCCAGTTGGGCTCTGTTAGTGTTAAGGCCAAGGCACACTGCATCAATGAAGAAAACAATAACGATCACGACGCAAAGAGACTGCAATCTATTGGTTGAACTGCTCCACGCACAAAACGCACACGCTCATTCAACCAATAGAATGCGTTCTCTTTTTGTGTCGTGATCGTTATAATTTTTGTAGTAATGTGACTCGTAGGTAGTGACTCAGCCTACTACAGTTTGTTATGTTTAAACACTTTGTAGGCCCCTACCCAGCATGCCCAGTATTAAGGTTTTTCAGCATTTTACCACAATGGTAACATTAACTTTTTGTTCCAGTAATATTTCTAGGGAAAAGGGTAATTGACCTTACAAATGGAATAATATTCTAGTCAAACTTAAAATCTATCAAAAATTCATTGTAGATTTCAGTTCTTGATGCTATCTCATTCTCTGTTCGCAAAGCATCAAAATGCAAGCAACGCTCAACTGCTGTGCAAGCGCGCTAAGCGTGCGCGCAATAATACAGTTATACATTGATTACCAATGTACATGTAGTTATTGCTTTTATAGGCCTAGTGTATGCATAATTTTGCACCGAGCTTTTTAAAGCTTGTGGCCAAGCCTAGATGTTTAAACACGCCTAGCCATGTCTATATCTCGCGTTTAAACACCCCCATGTGACAAGCTCTCCACCAATAGGAATAGCGAAACTGTCTGGGGTATTTATGAATTGCTTATAATGCGATGGTTGGATTACTTGTTAGTTTTGAAAGTGCATTAAGACCACGGAAACGACGCAAATTGAAACTGCCTTGGAAATAAATACCCCCTTTATGCCCTTAGGCGATGGACACTTCCTTCATCAAAGAGACCCTATGGACGCATTTTTTACCCTGTATTCTAAAGAATATTTTAAGTGATTCTTCCTGTCTCTGTAGGCCTAATACATGTAGTTGAGCCTCGAGCAGAATCAGAAAGTACGAATTTAAAAGCTCTTTTCATCTGTTCGTGCTTTTTAACGTTTGAGCGTGTAGTTTATCTAATCTAACTTTTGTTATATCCATACATGTAGTTTTATAGTAACTAACATATTGAAAGGTCGAATTGATAAGGGGATTGAGTAAATTACATCGAAGTTAAAATGTTCTTCAGGCCTGAAGTCTTTCTCAGATTCAAAATTCGAGTGAGGAATGACCTCTTTTTCAAAACTACGATACTTTAGGAGTCTTTTCTCACAATTTGTTATACTATCAACAGCTCTCCTTTTTGTATGCATGTTTAACATGAATCCCAACAATCAAAAGAGAGGAAGCCAGTACATACATGTAATATGGACCAGCCAAAAGTGATAAAGAACAAACAAAATTGTATGCTTTGCTTAAAATGGGAGTGAAGTGGTGTGGTGTGGTGTTTAAAAAAAAATGAAACTCTGTATACTTCTACATTTTAGGAAAGGGATTATGTGAGGCATATATGTATTACAGATGGCGGATTACTTTCATTATGAAATTTAAAGGCAAAATTCTCTGGACAGTAGAACAATATCAATAGTTATAAATGGTAAAATGATCAAATAATGCCCAATCGTGTATAAGACGCCATGAGTCACAAAAAGGTTTTTCATTCCCCTTGGGCTCCCTACATTCGGCATATTAGTTCAAATCAAAAGACAAAAGGCTCATTTACATGTAGATCTTTGATATGTGCAAGTACCTGTTCCAATCACTCTGACTAGCCAGCAAGATTCCTTTGCTATGTCAGATTTTTGGCCCCAAACATTAAAAAATATTTTTTTTTGAGTGAATGGTATTTAAAAGAGCATCACCCGCTCTAACGAAAAAAAGTTTAACTTTTACTTTTAATGGTGAGGAACCATGAATTTTTTTTTTAACGGTTCTTATAAAACACATGAGAATTGGTCATGTGATATATTGTCAGGATCCCGACAAAAACTCATTTTGAGCACTTTATTTCACTGCTACTAATAATTGGCAAACTTTTTCGAGCAATGGCTCAAATGAAAGCTTGTAACTTTCCCGACCCCAATCAAAATACCTATTGAATTTTAAATCAAACTTTTTTGGTCAAATCAGCCAAAAATCTGACATAGCATCTTTAAGGGGCTCTCATCTTAGAGAGACTGACATGACTGTTGGCTGACCAACACGACCAATACACTTCAAAGGTGTACACTTTAAAATCTAAGCCAAAAATATGATTTATTATGAATGTACAAATTTCCAAATCAGGGCATCAGTCAAACCACAAGTAAATTATACAACAATAATACTCAAACAAATTTAGAAAGCACAATTAATTGCAATGGAACAACAACAATTAGTTAAACAAAGCAAAACAAAACAAATCATTAGAAAAATTGCACCTATAAAGACAAAAATGCTATAGTACAATTGTGAGAAGACAGGTTCAGCAGAGGTTTACCTCACTGTAAAGAAAATGTTAATGGGGAGAACCAATGTGATGCCTGGCTCAGGGGAACATGAGTGACGTTCTCGCCATTGAGTACATTTATGTTGATTATGCCCAAACTTGTAACAAAATGTGGACTTTTGTGTCGTACAACCAGTACCCAAACCCTTTAACGGATTGGGGTACTTTTTGTATAGATCACAAAACACATTGTCTGCAGACTTACAATATACATACTGTACATTAAATTTACACCTTTGTGAGATAATGATAGTTCAAGGCTTCCCACAAAATGTTACTTGCTGAGGTGCTGTAGTTTTTGGGAAATGAGCAACAATGTCACGAAAATACAATTTTAAACACTTAAATAGTTTTTGAATCACTGAGACAACAATTATTTTTGTGACTTGTTTTACTTGTTTCTAAAAAACTATAGCACCTCAGCAGGTAATATTTTAAGGGAAGCTTTCTACTATCATTGTCTTTAAACCATGTACATGTACATGTAAGTTTAATGTAAATCTGTGGACATTGTGTTTTGTGTCCTACAAAAGGTACCCAAACCCTTTAAAGGGTCTATGTACTTTTTGTAGGACAAAAAAACACAATGTCCACAGATTTACATTAAACTTACACAATTTGAAGATAATGATAGTAAAAAGCTTCCCTGAAAATATTATATGCTGAGGTGCTGTAGTTTTTGAGAAATGAGTAAAACACTATCATGAAAATAATTTTCGTCTCAGTGATCATGAGACAAAAACTATTTTAGCATGTAAAAACGTATTTTCATGACATTGTTTTACTCATTTCTCAAAAACTACAGCACTTCAGCAACTAATATCCAGGGAAGCTTTCTACTATCATTATCTTCAAACCGTGTAAGTTTAATGTAAATCTGTGTACATTGTGTTTTGTGCTACAAAAAGTACCCAAATCCTTTAATAAAGAAGAAAAGAAAAAATCATCTTTTGAGTTTTGACACTTTTGTCTTTGTCTTCGCCAAAGCAGCTTCCAGAGCACTCCGCCGGCAGCAACTCACACACACGAGTTTACATGTCCTTCAAGCCATTCCCTGATCTAATCCAATGATTCCATTAGCTTTATTAGATAATTGCACCTTCATCCTTTCCACCACCGGTGGCCACCTTCTGGTGACAAACGTATCCGTATGTTCTGAAATCTATGTTTTGTTTTTCTGGATTTGATTGTTAGAGTACCTGGGGGATTGCTTCTATGCACGTCATGCATGTTTAATAGGCGAGAATACAAATTACTTGATTTGAGGAAGGTACAACTTACGTGTATGCATATATATTTTTCACAGCCCGTACGCAGGTTACTACATAGGCCTTGGGACTTGATGCTTTAAGAGGTCATTATTCAGTAGAAGAAACCGCACAATGACTTCAGAGTTTATTCCATTTTGTTAACATCAGTTGGGGAAACTTTGAGTGCAGTGTGGAATAGAAATATTAAGCAAAATTCAACTTTGAAACTGGAATTAAAAAATGTAACAGTTTGCTTAACATTTGTGCCCTGGTCAGGCCTTGAAAGGGCAATAGCACAAAGCGGTTTCTTTTTGGTTAAAGCCATCGGACACTTTCGGAACAGAAAACAAAAATGTTCACAGGTTTACAAATAACATACAGGGTTTACAGAAGGTAATGGTGAAAGACTTGTCTTGAAATATTATTCCATGAAATGCTTTACTTTTTGAGAAAACGTTAAAACGATTAATGATTAACAATTTATTTTTAACACATGCCACCACATGGCGAAACGTGCAGAAACAAGGGTGGGTTTTCCTGTTTTTTTTATCCAGACTCCGATGACCGATTTAGCCTAAACTTTCACAGGTTTGTTATTTTATGTAGAAGTTGTGATACACAAAGATAATAATGAAGAAAAAAACAAACTTGTCACACAAAGTTGTGTGCTTTTTTTTTATTTCGAGACCTCAAGTTCTAAATCTGAGGTCTTGAAATCAACTTCATGGAAAATTACTTCTTTCTCGAAAACTACGTCACTTCAGAGGAAGCCGTTTCTCACAATATTGTATACCATCAACCTCTCCCCATTACTCGTCACTCAGTGAGGTTTTATGCTAATAATTATTTTGAGTAATTACCAATAGTGTCCACTGCCTGTAAGGGTACCCTATGAGGACATTGTACATTTTTCTTTGGAGCATTTTAAGGGCAGTAGGGGGCATAGAGGCATTGCCTTCGTTGCCATGAAGTATACAGCCCCAGGCTGCTGGGTGCTCTGAAGGCTTTTTCAAGCACAATTTCAACCTCTACCCTCGAAGATACCCATTTATACAGTACACCAAAAATTCTTATTGCAATAGCAGTTTTTTTGTGTTTAAGTCAAAGAAATGACCCAAGCCTGAAGCTATTGCTCTTGACATTAAGATGCCCAGTGAAAAGCCCTTGTTGCTGGCCTAATGTCAAGGACTTCAGCACAAGTGAAGACATTCTAGTCACGTGGTAATGATCGATCATAACCCACTCGTCAAGATTGGCTGTCACATGCAAATCTAGAAATGGCAGGCAAGTTTTTGTTTGTACTTGATGGCTTTAGGGTCCCCATGTTTAAAGCCCTTTTCACACGGTCAAAATGTAGCTAGGGTCCCTTGCTACAAAATTTACGAGCGTGGATTGTTTATTTTTTATCACCGTGAGTGACTGATTTTGTGAGCTTTCCCATTGCAAAGTTAAAACACTAACAACCCTTGTGCGACATGAGAGTGATATGACGAATAGGTAATCCTGATCACCTTAGTTGGACAAGATACATTGTATCACCCACAATAGCATGCGACGTAGGGCATTTTCACCTAGGACGTCGTTTAATAAACAAGGATTCCTTTCACACGATGATGTTGCCCACGTCCTTGGTAAAAACTTCCGCTAGTGTAAGATTTTGTCGTAGGTCCGGACCTCCGACAAAATGTAGCAATGTTGTCGACAAGATTTGACAAGGGACCCTGGACACTCCAAAAATTATTTTCCTTTCACACGAGGTGCACTTTGTAAAATCTTACAACCAATTTACCATGCTACAATTTAGCAAGGGACCCTTGCTAAATTGCTCTCGTGTGAAAGGGGCTTAAGGGTCCCCATGCCTGGTGGAGGGGAGAGGGGGGATCACAGACCTTGAATGCCTTGTGCATACTCATCAGCCCTATCCTCATTTGAGACCGATTGAAGGATGGTTTTTGACCTTAGGACTGTGCCACATAGAACACGAGAGGGCGCTGTCGCTGTACAGCATGCTACAAAATGTGAATGAAAACCACTGATAATGTAGCAGAACTTTGCAATGTATCTCATCATTCATATCGCTGTGTCAATGATGAATAAAAAGTTCTTGAGTTTGTCAAATACAAGATCTGCAAAGAATTACTCAATATTATCTGTTGTTCATTTGAGATCACAACATAAACCAAATTTGAGCAAATTTGAAGAGGGTATAGTAAACCCATTGGGTGATGTGACACAGAATTACCCTAGTATAACTTGTGGTTATTAAAAAAAATCACCGCTTTGTTTCCTGTTTTGTTGTACGTCAAGCAAGATCCGACAAGAAACTTGAACCGGTCAATTACAAACAAATTAATCTTCATCCTTTGTTTTTTTCTCTTTACTACAGCCAAACAACCTCCAGACAATGACCAATCTACCAGCCAGTCGACAAGAGCTTTAGGAGCATCCTCTGGAAATACATCGGGACTGTCTTTCTACTCTAGGACCAACGCCCGATCCGGCTGGCCCTCGTCTTCAACCCCTCGCCTGCCTGGGAGTGACGATGAAAACGACTTTGAAGATGACGGTGATAATCAAGAGATAGAAGATGACGACATCGATGATCTGTTTGGTCCTAACAGAGTTCATGATACTGAAGTTGAACTAGAAGGTAGAGGTCCAAAATATATGAGGGGAACTGAAGCCCGGTTCATACTTCCTGGGAATGCGAATTAAAAACGAATTTTGATGTCACAAATTCGCAACAAATAATTCACATTAGATGACTTGCACTGCTAAAAATTGTATTCTTGAAATAAGAAAAACATCTCATTTATGAAAAAATATTTCTTGTGTCACTCCCTAGAAAAAGTCTCTAGGGAGTGACACAAGAAATATATTCTAAAAATAAGATGTTTTTCTTGTTTCAAGAATACCATTTTAAACAGTGTGAACAACTCCTGTGAAACATTGTCGAAATTCGCTTCGCATTCGCAGGAAGTATGAACCGGGCTTGCAAGTAAGGTTTCTTCTTCAGAAGATGTCAGAGCACACTGATCGAAATATCGAGCAGAAAAAACAGCTCTTGTCTGAGCCACCACTACTCCAAACATGCCAAAGGAGTAATTTAACCTGGTGTCACTGCAAACCTTACTTAAGCCCAGTTCATACTTCATGCAAATGCAAATGCGAAAGCAATTTTTGATGTCACAGGGCTGTTTTCGCAGCAAATGTTTCGCAGGAGTTCAAGGTTGGCTGCTTTGTATTTTATTTTATAAAATGCGCAAGTATTTTAAAAATGGTTTTCAAGGAGTAGGGGAACCCACCCCGCCCCTAAAAGGGGGCATGCATGTCAGTAACCCGAGCCCCCGGCCCCCTGGCTGTGTGCATATACATGTACATGTAGAGACGTGTGCACTGTGTGGCCTGGTACCTAGGCGCGTGTAGTTGGGGACCAGACTCTTTTTGCCGACGGTATGTTTGAGTTCCCGACGTGACGTCGATGGTAGGGGGCGGTAACAATCCACAAAAGGGGGGGGCATGACTTATTCG